>NC_084974.1:6699725-6739725 GCF_963691925.1 Scomber scombrus
CTGTGGATGGTGATTATAGCAAAGGGGGGGGGGGGGGGGGTGGATCAGTTCTTCTGATTGATCTACCTCTCTTCTTCCTGGGTCACAGTTCAACAATGACCATTTTACGCTTCTCCCTGGCAAAAAAACCCCCCCAAAAAACACACACACATACCCTGAGCCATAAATCTATAGTGTGCATGTGCATGTTTATTACTTTCTTCACCCAGATTTCAAAGCTGCTGCTAAATTATTCAGCGGCACTGCTCTCTGCTCTGGAAATATTAGATGAAATATTGAAACGTTGAAATTGCAACACAGAGGAGGGAAATTGTGGCACAAACAAGAGAGGGGGCAGAGAAGAGATGACACAGAGGAGAGGAGAGAAAAAGAAGAAGGAGGTGGAGGAGGAAAGAGAGATGATGTGTGCTTCCTCAAATCTCAATGTTCACCTCTCAAGAAAAAAAAAAGCTCTTTTTTATAACATGTGAGCTCATTTAGAGAACTCCAGTATATTGTGTTCTGATTCAGCTGTATTGTGTTGGTCGTTTTTCTTTTCGTATAAATAAATTCTTGCACGAAAACTCATGCAGTGATACATTAATTTGCAACATTTCAGCACAACTCGCAAATAAATATATCATTTAAACTTAGACAGAATTGCCAGAGTTCATTTCCAACTTCTTGATCTATTCGCCCCTCTCCTACGCACCTGTCTCAGGGAATAGATGTGTGAAATGTCCTTCTGACATAGATAAATTAATTCTATCATATTGTGTGTTATTGTATTATTATCCTTCCTTGGCTGTTGCCCAAAGCAACATACCGTCAATGTTTTTGTGGTGTAATACTTCAGAAACTCCTGTTTTGTTTTGGCTTAGCTCAGCTACGAGAGCCTTTTCCGAGCATCACGGGGGGATTTCAGGATGATTTGGGTGAAGTTGTGAAGCCGCTCGGCCGCGTTTGATCTTTTTCTTCTGCCCTCATCAGTCTCTTTGTTTATCCCTCTCTAAATCAGCCGCCGCCGTCTGAGCCATGCTTCTTGTCTTACCCACCCCCCCATCCATCCATCTCATGCTGTCTTTTTCTCATGTTGGCACCTTGGAGTGCCCCCTCCCCGGCTGCCAGCTATCCAGGCAGCCTCCCAGCCTCGCCTGGCGTCGTCATTTTGTTTTTGACACATTGAACCTCAGGCAGTAACGCTCACTGTGTGCCACTCTCCTTTCCCTTAATCTCCGTCTGTCTCCGAGCCTACCCACATCTCTGTCTTTCAGTCCCTCCCTACATTCCCTGCCATCTCTTTATCTCGCTCCCTCACCTGCTTTTTTCTCCAGCTGCTGCCAGATGTTGGTCCCCCCTCTCTACTTTTGTCTGATCCTCCTCTCCTCCTCTCAACCCCCGCGGAACTTTCTCCCTGCCGATCAATCCTTTTATCTCCCTTCTCTCCATCGCTAAAATAGACAAGTGCTTCACTTACAATAACACTTATCTCCACCAGGTCCTCTGCCCCCCCCCCCCCAAAAAAAAAAAAAAACCCACCACCTCTCTTCTATCGCTCTCACACCCTCTGATCAATAGCTCTCACATGGCAAACAAACAACAACAGCAGCCAAACATTTGTCAGGCTACAGTGCACAGTGGTGTTTTCCTCACAGTCTAATGCAATGACTAATTGGATTTAGAAATTGATTTGGAGGTGGTTGGGGTGGGGGTGGCGGTGGGGTGGGGATTGTCAAGCAGTTTGGAGAGAACAGGAGAAAAAAAAAACTGAGAAGGTTAGAGATTGATGCCTAAATGGAGCGGAGCCTGCAAGACACTTCAGGCCAACAACCCAAGCTGTGCTGTTACACTCACACAAGACATACTGCAAATATAGCATTTATAAGCTCCACCTCCACACCTGCCTCCACCTGTAAGCTCTAAGGACCCTCTAAGGCAAGCTTATACTTACTTAACTATGTTCTTCGCCCCCTATGCGGCATAAGGCGTCGATAATGTTCCTCCACATATCGCGGGCATTAGTAGCTAGTTTAGTTTCCAGCTGTTCCAACTTCTACCGTTCTCCGCCAGGTGATCTTCTTTCGCTCTTGTTTCCTTGTTCCCGTTGGTCTGAGATCATGTTTCAGCAGCCAGTCTTGATGTAGAGCTTCTTATTTGATGTCTTATTGATAGACTTGTCACGATAACTACTTTTGTTGGACGATATATTGTCTCAGAAATAATCGCGATAAACAATATTATTGTCACTTGAAGACACCACTGATATAATGATAATATAATAGCAGAATAATGCAAGGGGGGGCGGGGGTATAGGGATTGGAGAGTGGGTGCTATTCTTCCATAAAAACACAGATAGCCATTATGGTTGGGGACAGAGTTAATTATTTAATTATTCTGCAGTCTCCACTCAGGACGTACACAGTGAGGAATGGAGGACACTACTTGCTTAGCCAATGTGACATGAATAGCCTCTTAGCTGCTAATGTGAAGTGTGGCAATATGGAGGTCAACAAAAAAAACAAGATCAAGGTCAAGCCCATGTATCATACGATAAGTCCATATATAGACCTGATGATGTTGATAATTATGTTATTGGACGGTAAGTCGATTATTATTGTGACAGATCTACTTATTGGGCCTCAATAAATGGCAGATCTTTTTCACAGACAGTGATGAAGTCCCCACTCCCTACTGTATTAATCAATTAGAAAAATTCATCTACCAACAATTATTTATATAAAACTAATTGTTTCAGTATTTTTTAACAGATTCTAGAGATTCCCTGGTTCTAGCTTCTCAAATATACTGATGTATTGCTTTCCTTTGTCCTATAAGTGAAGCGAATATTTTTGGCCTTTGGACTTTTGCTTTGACAAAAAATGTGATTTGAACGTATTACCTCTGGGAAGTCATACTGGGCATTTTCACTGATTTTATGCGCAAAAAAAAAAAAAAGACTAATCAAGGAAATGATTGTTAAACTAATCAATTATACAAAATAATTATTAGCATTGTCTCGTCACTCCACACATACTCACTCTCCACATTATTATAAATCTGTTACACATGAGTTCACTGACGGAAATGAATCACTGGCACATCAAGTGAGAGAAAATTGAAAATTTGGAATGAAAGCGATAAGACAAAATCAAGGCAATCACGTAGAAGTTCACATACCCTGCATGTCTCAGTATCTAAGTGTGCATATATGTGTGTGTATGTGTGTGTTTTTGCACGAGGTGGGTGGATGTGAGGTTATTGCCAAAAGGATCAGTTTGCAGGCAACCTTATTATGCTGATGGGCTGAACTCACAGATTTGGATTATAGTTATCGTCAAGGAGAACGATCTCCACTCGGACAATGTAATTCTTCTAACAATAGCCGCTGATTATACCCAACACTTATCTCAGCTGAGGCCAAGGCCCTTTCTTTGTGATGTGTAATGTGTATGTGGGTGTGTGTGTGAGGTAAGAGTATCAGCTTATGAAAGCGTGTGTGTCCTGTGTGTATGTTGCCTGTCTGGTTTCCTGCAGCTTTTTTAAATGTTACCAACAGAACAAGGACATGATACATGACCTTTCACTATTGGTGAGAGTTAAGACAGGGACCATGGGGGTGGTGTCATTTGAGCAGTTACCATGGCGATGATGTGCTGGTCACAGCTATCTATGGATGCCCAGATTCACACCACCCGCTGAGGGGCAAGTGGCTTGGCAAGGTTTGGCCTTGTATCAGACCTGGCACAGAGGCAGTCGAGTGGACGTAGCGCGCTGGGTGCTGCCAAAGAGGCTTAAGCTGTGTCTGTGTGTGTGTGTGTGTGTGTGTGTGTGTGTGTGTGTGTGTGTGTGTGTGTGTGTGTGTGTGTGTGTGTGTGTGTGTGTGTGTGTGTGTGTGTGTGTTCAAAGCTTGGAGGAACAGCACACTTGCTGTTTGCGCACCCAGAAGAGATCAAGGAAAGGCTTGTGTATGCTAATGTGTGATAAATAAAACAGACTATTCTAAGATATGAAAACCTCAAACGACCGGCTGCCTGTTCCTTACAGTTCGGGGTGTAGTTATTTCAGCTGTTGTGAGCAAATATATGAGTTTTATTATTTTTATTTTTAAAGAACTCTAGATTCTACCAGTGTAATCTGATTCCCAGTGTGTGTGAACAATGTACAATCAAAATACTTGTGGCCAGAAGCCCTTTTTTGGGTCACTTTTTTCTTCGTGGTGAATCTGGTTGTGGTGTTTTTCCAACTCCAACACCTCCACCAACTGCCACCCTTAGTGTGTGTGTGTGTGTGTGTGTGTGTGTGTGTGTGTGTGTGTGTGTGTGTGTGTGTGTGTGTGTGTGTGTGTGTGTGTGTGTGTGTGTGTGTGTGTGTGTGTGTGTGTGTGTGTGCTTGTATATCTTATCTCGTTTTCTCCACCATCTCTGTGCTCAGCTACCAAGAGCTGTCTCCATGTCTATCTGCGTAGGGTGAATGACTCTGTGATCTCCCAGAGTCCATCTTCCAGGCGGCACTCTGAGCTCATCTATCATTTCCTGCTGACTCAAGCCAAACCCAGCGTCTCCTCTTTTTTTCTCCAACAAGTTCCATCTACTCGTCGTCTCAACCTTCCCCAACTTCAGCCGGTTGTGAATTCGCAATCACGAGGCGACACACCGCATAGAAATCCTCTCAGAAACACACACACACACACACACAAGCATTCTGGGAGACAGGATTTTCTGTATCCGCCCATCCCTCGAATCCACGCTTGAATACAGCGCAATCAGAGCCAGATCACACAAAAAAACCAAGCTATCCATCTTTATCGCTTTTACAAGCAAAAAGAAATCCTCTCTCATTCATATGTACATAAACAAGGAGGCCTATATGCACAGTGACAAGAGAGATAAATAAATGCCAGGAATAAAATAAATAAATCGAAATGAACAACATGCTCAGATTGCTGATATGTCCAACACCTCACTCCTTATCTCCTACCTCGCCTGTAAAAGAAACACACGGGCTGATTTGCAATTCCAAATTCGGGGGTGATCAAAAAAAAAGCAAATGGGAGATAGGGAGATCCAGGTAGAGGGGGCTCACGTAGGTTGTATTCACTCACTTTTCTTATCAGTTGCCATATTAAACCTGCTGTTTTCCCTCTTTTCTCTCTCCCCTCCCTCTCCTTCCCCTCACCTCTCCTCGTGCTCAAGCAATCGTGGTCTTCTTGTCAGAGCAATATTGCAACTCTGCGATGAGATGCCAGATAAATGAGTGCGTCCAGAGTGTGTTGTCATCCACCCTTCCCCGTGCGGCCTATAATGAACAATGTGCGCGAGTTTGTACATTTTCAAGACTGGTTGGGGGAGCTGAGGTGATAATTATAAATGTTTGCAGAGGGGATTACGGTATCCGATGGGAAAATGAGCAGAGATAGCTAGAAACAGGGATTCTCAGGAGTGTTCGGCTAAGACGGCGTAGCACAACCAGTGGCATTTACATTCACTTGGGTGAACTGTTGATAAGGTAGCTGAATTCATAACTACAACAGTGAAATGATGATAATATTGACTGACTGTCATATCAGCTGTGCAGAATGACATTTACACGGGGTATGCTACAACGGGGAGCAGACTAGTCTGAGCTGTTCAATGTCAAGGACATCAAACATGAAGACTGTGATGTAAATGAATATCAGCTGATATATAACTGCATCAAAAGATGAAGGCTTGTTAAATAATGTAGATCATAAAGTGATTTAAGGTCCTATTAACAGGCGGAGCTACTACAGTTCACGGTGCTACAGTACCTCACCACTTTGATTCTCATCAAGCCACTAGGGCCAGTCATCACTGTCATTTTCCTTATGAAGGGTAATGGGATCAAACATTTGACCTTTTTCTTATATTGCAACTTTATTAGCATCCATGGCATCCAGCCATATTCTCTTGGAAAAGATTCATCCTGCTTCTTATACGCAGGGGATGGGTAGATAAGCATTATTTGGCAAAATGTGTTTTTTAAAACAGCATTAGTTATTTTTTTAATAAAATTTCCTATTTTTGACATTGTTTGGCTTTCCTAACGCAGTACTTAAAGATCACCTCCAGACACGTATCAAGACATGTGAAAAATACTCTGCCTGGAACAATAAAATGTGTGTATGATCTTGTTTTTTTGCAGAAAAAGTCAAATTACAACTTTAAAATCCATAATTAACAGCAATGATATATTTTATTTCAAATGTTTAACTTTGATGATCTTCCTTCACTGTAAAGTCTTTTTGTGCACTGGCCGCTTCAAGTGTCCACATCACACTTGTGTAAGTTGAATACTGGACCAGGTTTTAACAGCTGTGATGTCACAAATCAAGCCTGTAGGCCCGCCCCTTAAAATCCAATTTTCAATGAGCACAGAGAAGTGTTCCACTTTTCAAATGAATGTAAAAATGCATCAAACCCTGCACATGCATCATTCAACACTGTGAAGTGCAAACTTCCAACTGTAGGAACAAGAATATAGGAATATTGAATAGTAGAGGGGAACTTTGAGAGTGAGTACATGCACCCATTAAGAGCTTTATAACGTCAGCTTTCCGCAAAAACATTGAAAATGACACAGAGAAATGTCTTATACTTAGAATCACTCAGCGTGAAAATGAAGCTTAATGTACAGTAAGAGCTTTCAGCTTTTATCTTTTATGTGCTTTAATGCTGCAGCACTTTGAGATTCACTACAAATGAAAAACAAATAAATTAAATGTATTATTATTATTCATTTTTATGACTGAGTGGAAGTCTGTGAGAAAGCGAACCTTGATTGATGCAGCGGTTACTTTAAACACAGCGATGTGGTTCTTGTAAGTTTCATGCATATGTATGCTTTCTATTGTGAATGCCATTCTGCCATCACTTCTGTATAAGATAAGTGTGTGTAGTAAAGACCATACACAGCATAACACAAACAAGAGGATGTAAACACTGAAAAAGGTTCATCAGGACAGACGTTTCAGCTGGAAGAGGAGGCAGGCAGGATAATGGTGAGATTGGAGATGGGCAATATGACAAACATATCTTATCACAATTCTTTTTCATTTTGGTTTTGTAAACTATTTTGTCTATTTTTCTACTATTTTGTTAACTTATTGAACAGTGCTCAAGATGTGCGTGTGTGTGTGTGTGTGTGTGTGTTTGTGTTACTATCAATGCAGCGCGTGTGAGAGCAAAGCGTCCTGATTGCTCTGCGTTGCTGCTCAGTAGACCAATCGCGCACCAGTTTATTTGGCCTTGTTCAAAATGGATATTACAGTGTGAAACGAAACTAACAGTAAATCCAAACTAATATTACAGCTGACAAGCAAAAAGTTGATGTTGCATAGAAGCGTTAGTGTGTTGTTTCGGATAAGTAGCGTTAGATGTTTTTCATCATATCACATGCCCTTAGGTGAAAGTAATTATCTTTTTTTTCTAATTTAAACATCAACACTCATTTTTAACAGCTCTTAACAAAGCACATAAAAGCTATAACTCATAAATCAGAGCGCTTTTAATTTTTGGGAAACAAAATCAAAATCTGAAAATGTTTCATTTTCATTTCAAAGTCAATCTTTTGAAATTCAGCTCTGATATAGAATGACACTCCCTGCTGCGGCAGCTTGTGTGCAGGCCTGAGTGCCTCATCTGAAATGATTCTGAAGTCGTCTGCTGCACTCTTAACCTGGCGGAGGCTTGATAGAGTGCAGCATGTGAATGTGTTGACACTCCAGTGGCCGTGCAGAGAAATCCCAATCACACCCAATATCAACACACTGCCGTTCCTCATCACTACAAACGTTTGACACCGCAGGACTGTCAACGGCGCACTGTGGTCCAGGCCTAACACCCGCGCAATGACACCAATTTTAAAAAAGACAGATTTGCCAGGACACAAACAATCATTCCAATACCTGGCACAGCTGCAGGAAGATAGACTGTTCATACGAAATTGCACAACTAAAAGTCAGAAGCCGCATGACTAACAGCACTGTGCAGAGTTCACCGTGTGATATTTAATAGTTCAAATTCAGATCTTTGGAAACTGCTGTATAAATACAAAAACATATTTAGATGCTGATTTCAATGAAGATGTGTCAACCTTTGTTTGTTACATGTTTATTTATTTTACATTAACATCTGTTTAACAGCAAAAAATGGCATATGCACACACTTGCATATTAACAGGTAGATGACAGAGTGCCTTTAAACATCCAAAAAGATGTAACAGAAAATTGGAAGGTGGTTGCTTAGATACATGATCTCAGGATTTATTAAATCTCTCCATAAGTTACGCTTTAACAGCTTTTTCAAATCAGGCTGTTGTAGTGATGATAACGTAAACCAATACTGTACTACACTCCTATTCTTAGATCAGTCTGATTCCTGTCAGGTGTCATCTGGGTTGTTTTTGCTTCTGATCCATGTAACCCAGCACACACCACCTATTAAAATACTAATGGTTGTTTGCCAGCACTAGACGGTTGAGGGTGAAGGCACACGATACCACAAAGAGTGAATAATGTGATGATGTGATTTTAACTTCTAATTAAAATTCACTTCAGACTGGAGTTCATAACCTCTAGACTCGGGGGCACAGTGAATAGAGATGTTGGATGTCATGCAATCCTCACAAACGCTGCCGTCGAGTGATTTCATCAGAATTATAGTGTAAATAAACAATTTTATCAGCAGTTTCTGTGTTTGTGTACTGTACACCTTTCTGAACATATAATGGTTCAATATTAACGCAACTAAAGCTAACAAAGACATTTAAAAGGTGGGTGAGCTTTAATTCACCCTGAAAAGGGTTTGTAGAGCGACTGTAGGTACATCTATTTCCCTGGTGGTAAATAAAGTGATATCACTTCTGGCCAGCTGCAGCTTTAGTACTATCCAAGAGGAGGGCAATTTATTTTAACATACAGATACAATTAGGAGCGTCAGTCATTCAGAGGGAGAAACAAGAAGATGGATATTTTCTGCCCTTTTGTTGTTACTAACAACACGCACACATATTCGGGTACACACTGAAGCCAACGGGGAGACAATTCTAATTAGCATTAGAGCTGATGACCTGACTAAATAATAAGCTAAAGCTTGCTGTCCGCCTCCTGGCCATAAACAGCGTTGCCAGCTGGGGGTTAAAAACAAATCGACCGTCTTGTTATTTTCCTAACTGGGCGCAATTGGAAGTGCTTTCTGAGGCCAGTCATCTTGGTGTGTGTTAAATTAGTCCTATTGACAGAGTGTTTACCCCTCTCATTCAAATCACCGCAGGCACAAGTTTGGAGCCGAGGCTTGTAGTTGTGATTACATGTTGGAAAATAATAGCAAAGACCACAGGACTCAGGGGGACAATACAGCGACAATACTTTAACATAATTGAAACGGTGCATTCTGCCTCTTCTTCTGTTAGAGAGAAATGCAACTCTCTCTCGTCTTCCTCCGTATTGTGAGAGCATACATTGTATATAAAGATGGAGGTAGTGAGGTGTGACATCACCTGTTGGTTTGCAATGAAGCTGGTTTGGAAACAAGAGTTGCTGTTTACCGTTGGTGTCATCTTTATGTTTGGAGTCAAACCTTACAAATAAGAGTGCGGAAACACGCCCCGCTACCTCGGACCAAAGCTCACACTAATTTACTTGCGCTAACTTTATCTGCTTTGGCTAAAATATGCTAACAGGACATATCAGGTATGATATCAAGTGACATCAAACTTGCTGAAACATTACAGCAATAGTCCTACTCAGTTCCAGTCATGAAGCCAAGGAGAGCAGCAGGCGAGCCAACTGTCAATCACAGCTGTCAATCAACGCCCATGCAGCAGACATTAAAGCTACTTTAAGTGTTCAAATCGTATTAACAAAGCAATAATTTCCAAAATGACCACCAGCACTAGAGGGCCTGAATGTAAAGATTCAGACCATAATGACTCATTAAAATAAATATTGGGTTAGAAAGAAGTTGACGCTTTCTGAATGGGACTCTATTGGAGCCAGAGGCTTTTGGAGCCAGCATTTAGCAGCCATTGATGGTATTTCACTTTAAGGTTCTTCGGCATTGGCTTCAGCCTTAAGCTAAGGTAGTTTCTGCTTATGCTGCCAGAAAGTCCATTTCTCTGACTAGAGTATTACAAATGAATGCGAGAGAAAATTTGTTTTCCCATTTTTCTAATTAGCAGAGATAACATCCATACAAATAGGATAATGGACTCTAATTAGACCGGGTCATATTATTTCTTACTCCGAGACGTGCAACGTGTGCCTGCACCTTCCAAAGTGGCTGACCATGACCAAACTTTAAAGGCTGCAGAGAGCTTGCCACTTTGCCAAGTGTGAACACTCCATTTCACACTTCCATCGGCATGATTAACAAACTGGGGGTGGTCGGCTTTGATAACACTGCAATGCATGATGGGAGAGAGACCCTCTAACATGGTTGAAAGGCGGAAAGTGGGGAGGAAATAGAGACTAAAGTGGCCAGGAGAAGAGAGGCTTCTAAAGGTAAAAGGCTAGCTGTAAAAGCTGTTCTCAAGGCTTTTAGAGCCATGTTATTTGGACTACTTAGCCCAAAATTCTCCACACGGGAGAATGTGATGCTGACAGAAATTCCATCCACCACAGGCAAGGGAAAGTAATGGGCAGCATTAACAAGAAAGGCCTTTAAGGTTTTCAAGATGGTTAGTATGAGAGGGGAGACTCAAATGTGTCCCACAAGCTATTTCTCTATATATCTCAGTGTGTGTGTGTGTGTGTGTGTGTGTGTGTGTGTGTGTGTGTGTGTGTGTGTGTGTGTGTGTGTGTGTGTGTGTGTGTGTGTGTGTGTGGTTATGGACGACCCGCTCTGGTCTCAGACTGACCTTGAGGACATACAGTAAGTGTATTCACCATCTCCCTGCACATTTTTTATTCATATATTCAATCACACGCACATGTACTCGCACATGCAGAGCTCTGATGCACATACATAAAAACAGAGACACTTAAAGCTCTGGATGTATTCACAGTGGCGTGCCACCAGAGATTCTCATATTTTGAAGTCAATATCTGTTTGAGTTGGCAGAGCGCCAGACAACTGCATAATGTTTAGAGATGAAGAGAAAACATGACAGGAAGCCGTGTTAAAAAGGAAACGTCCTTTCCACTCACTTTTTTTTAAACTTTCCCTCCTGGTCGTTTAGGGGCTGCTGTTATTTTTTAGGCTCTCTTGTTTACAGACGTCTAGGTGAATTCTCGCCTTCATCCATATTTAGACTGATACCCAACTAGCACCTCAAGCTTTATGAGTGCGCAAGCTTCTTAATTTGTCATTTTGCGATCGCTCCCTCTGATATGAGCTGAATGACCCAGAGTCAGGGGCAATTTTTTACATTTGCAGAATGATATTTTAGTGCTTTGTATGACTACTGCAAACATTAGTAGTAGAGGTGTGATGAGATCTTGTGTTGTGAGCTCTTGCAAGATTAAAACATGACGATATTTCTTGCCGAGGTAAAAGAAGTATTCAGCTGCAAACAGCATACGTGGTGGATTTAAATATGAGTGATATGAGCATCATGCAGCACGGGGCACACACACACACACACAAAAAAGACGGCTTTCTATCGCTCACTTGCACGTCATGTCTTCTTTTTAGAATGCCACCATGTGGATCAATTAACCTTGTTGCAGTGGGCGCCCTCTTTCTAGTTAGTGAACGATCAGCTTCTACCTGCTGAGTAGATCTCATAGTCAGAAGTAGGAGATGAGGAGAGAAGCAGAGGAGCAGTGGTAGGTTGACCTCAGGTCACTGAAAGCCTGATGTAGGAGGAGCGGAGGAATCTAGCACAGCTATGGAAGCCTAATGATGCAAAAAGTAAAATGAGTCACACTACCAAATTAAGACACCATTTATGAATATGTTGTATTATTTGTGTATTTGAGTGATACAGGATTTGTGCAATTTACTTTTATTTCTGTGTTTTTTTATTTAATTTCTCATCAACCAATACAAGTAGTTACTAAGAACTTAAGGAGAACTTTATACACAATTTTAGATATTAAGTTTAAGTTTATCAAGTTTATTTATTTATTTGTCATTCCAACCATATCTATTTAATACCTACAGTGGAATGAAATTCAGTTCCTCAGCACCAGGGTGCAAAAGAAATAGAATAAAAATAACTAAACATAGCTAAGAAGAATTAAGAAGACAAAAAAAACAAATGAAAACAGCAGTTAAAAAGACGAGTGCTATACTAAAATAAAGTGCATTATACTGTAGATTTACAAATTCTTAATGGGAAATGACAAAAACTTATTTCCCATGTTTCCGATGAGCACCAGATATATTTAGTGAATACCCAGATACTATAATTTCCTGTCAGCACCAACGTTTCTGGTGTAAACTAAAAACTAAAATTCACAAAGTAAAAGGAAAGAAGAAGAAACCAGTGGACTAGCACTGTGTAGCTACCTTTTTAAGACACATATCACATAACTGCAACATCCACAGCTCAATGTTGGTCATTGACATTTGCTGCACGTCTTGCTGCACGTCATACTGCACTCTCTACAACTGTTTGCTGTCTCTCTACGCTTTCACCTATGACATTAAAGGTGAAAAAAGGCCAAAAAATAATATGTAAAAGGTAAAAAAATACTCTCTCTGAAGCTTTCACAAACACACACGTACATACAGGCATAACTGTATAATCATAATAACCCACAGGGTATCTTTTTTAATGATCGTTTTCTTCCCTTTCCCTTTTTTCTTTTCCGTTTCACAACCTTCGTAAAGTCATTATCTAAATTATCAGTTCAGCTGCTGCTAGCTGCCAACTTTCCCTTCGTACGGTTGTACGAGCAGCTCTCAAAGGAGGGATATTAATACAGTGTATCACATTATAACACCACATCATAAAATTACAAATACATACACAAATAAGCCATCCAGGGAGTAGCACTGGCATTAACAATAGATGGAGAATAGTCTGTTTCACGTCCCCGAAGGCAGATTGACATCGCCGCTCATTTGCGTTGCAGGTAAGCATGTTTATGAAAGCTGGACTAGGGCACTCTGCAATCACCTGAAACAGCATAATGTATTTATAAGTGCCGGCAACATAATGTGAAATGTTTTGGACTGTTTGAAGTATGTCCTTGATGGGATAATTGTATGCCATGGAATGTTGAAAGCTGCTAAACCCCTACACATGTGGACGCAGGCTAGAAAACATGTTTCTATTTTCTCCAAATAGGTATAAACATAGAGAGAGAATAACGAATAACAGCCACCTGAAGTTCAGCACCATGACATACATCTAAAAAACAGTTCAGTCTTCTCATTTAAAAGCCTGCTGTAGATTGATGGTTTGTTAAATCTGATAAAGTAAGCTATAGCTCGTTTACCTTGACTGTAGGAGGCCTCGCCATTTATCAAAATTACAGCTCTGCTTTCATTAGACTTTTATGAAAACCCCAAAAAGAAGGTGAGTGATTTGCGCAATAAAGTGTCACAGATACTTAAGTTGGTGTTCTTTTGCGCTGCAGGAGTTCTTCCCTCTATCTTCTCACATATTGTTATTGTGCTCATCACAGTTTATCTGCCTGCCCTCTCTAGGATGACACCCCCCCACCCACCCACCCACCGACCTCTCTCTCTCTCTCTATCTCCCTCTCTCTCTCTCTCCCTGACCGCACGTCTGCTGTCCTTGAGGCAGGAGCGAAATTATACACGGTTTATTGAGCTTCACTCCATTTTCAAACCTGATAGCGCTGAATGGGCCTCTGAATAAATGAGGAGCGCTTGTGCAATGTGGAGAAAAGTTATAGACATCGTAAATGACCAAGGAGTGGGGCTTATCTTGACTGGCTGTGATGTCACTGCTCTGGTTGATGGGGCCATATTCACTCAGAAATTGACCAATCTTCACTGTGAGTGCCTGTAATTGCTGCTTGATTATAACACGCTTTACCTACTTAAGTACCAATTAAAATGTCTTAAATGTTAAGCCAGTATTTATAATATATAAAGAGAGAAGTTACAATTCTGGATTTGCCCATTTATGCTCCAGCAGCATTTAAAGGGCTGTTCCACCAATTTTACACATAAAAGGTCAGTTTGTGTGTTATCTTGATTGACTAATAATGCAGTTATTATTAGTAGTATTATTGAGTTGCATTATGGGAAATGTAGGATCCAGTGTTTTGGTAGCTTGACCCACACTAGGAGCTAAAAGTTGGATTTGTTACCCTTGTGACCCAACTTTCTGGAATACTCCTTTAATAAACAGATGATCAAGTGTGCTAATCAAGTTTTTCTACTGTTCCTGAAATGCATCACTGCTTTTTGTCACCTTTAATGCTTCCTCTTCTGCTAGTACAGAGGCAGGATGTAAATATGATGCATGTACTGTTATATATCATGAAATGACAGATTGGGGGGGGGGCTTATCTGCAGATTTCACTTGAGTCAGCGATGTTAGTGGCAGAGATTAAGGGTCATATCCTCCAAGGGCTTCCACAAACTAATGTTGCACGCAGGGTAACAAAATAGGGATGTGACTGATGTTGGCTTTACCCTTTGGCTGGCATACGCAGTGCAGTAATCGCCCTCACCAGCCCCAGATATGTCACAACCTCCAGGCTCCTCTCGCATCATCAGAAGTACGCACATTCCCTATATATTCTCCCCTTCATATAACACAGTATCAGCACGTGTGAGTAGACAACACCTCTATCTACCACCCACAGCCTGGCAAGCTGGCAACGCCTCGGCAAGGTCGCGTTCCCCTTCGCTGCGCTCATGTGAAAGATAAGGCCTCGCAAAACAAAAAAAAAACCCAACTACATCGTAACGAAGCCAGAAACTTCCGGGAGCCGGGGGGATCAATGCCGACCCCGGCGAGAAAAGAGAAGAGAGCCAGAGGGGAAGATTGAACGCGTGGAGTGACGGAGAGTACGGGAGATGTCAGGATAATCCAGCAACAGTCTCCCAAGAGAAGGAGAGGCAGGAGAAGAGCGAAGAAGAGAGAGTTAAATAAAACCCCTCGCTTTCTGTACTTCTCTCTTTTTATCACCTGCCTCTCTCTCTCGCTCTTTCTCTCTGCCATCGTCGAGTCAATCCACAATGGAGGAAGTAAGCAGATTAGCTTGTTCGGCCATCAGAAAAAGGGATTACATTTACCCATTTCCTCCGTCGGAGAAAGTTGAAGCTAGATGAAAATGTGTCTGGGAGCAAAACTTTTTTTTTTTTTTTTTGACGAATCCATGAGTGATTGAGGTTCCAGGAAAAGAGGCTTTTTCTGTGTCCCTGTCAAATTTATTTGGCAAGGAGCTGGATTTGCTCGCTTGGAACATCAAAAACAACCTGAGCTTGATAACAAATATGATCCCAGAAAGCTCTGAGATGTAGTTGTTGTTCTTGTTCCTCAATGCAGTGTCCTTAAAATGTTTTTAACCCTAACCCCAACCCCTTTTCCTCACATTGAAGCTTCAAACCAAATGTATAATTAAATGATATGCAGCTTGGGCCACAAACATGAGCATATCTGTGAAAAAATCATCAGACATACTAAACTGAGTATACAGATGAGAAACGAGGTATGAACTTCTATGTAGAATTGACTGTAATGTAGATGGGGCTTATACTGTATTGTACTTCATTCCAGCCAGTTGATTTCAGTTCAAATCTTCAATCTCCTCTTCATCAAGTATATCTAAATACCCAGACTCTGAACCTAAAGCTGATCCTCCTATGAGTTCAGTACACTTTCACTTCAGATTGAAAGTCAGCCTCTGGTATTTTTCCTCCTTTGATGTTAACAAGCCTTGTTAATTGCCATGGTGAAAGAAGTTGGCTCCTGTGCCTACTACAATAATTATCTGGCCCTTACCAGATTGATTTCCGAAAAAAAACAGGGTACATTTCGGGGTGGGTGGGAGGGAGAGGTCTCTTTGATGTAGCCGAGAACTCGGAGTGGATAATAAAGAGGTTTACCGGTGCTTTTTGCCGTTTTTGTGATTGGAGTGACCCTTGTATGAATAAAGCAATTGTGTTCTGGTTTATTGATACTGCTTGGCTGTGTGTCAATGAGTGGAATAGATGGCAGCGCCGCCGTTTGAATTTGAATGATGTGCTGTGGCCGTAACGTTAAAAACGCCTAATGAAATATGATGGAAAATTACATGTGTGAAAAAGGGATCAATTTCGCTGAGCCAACATGCTGTAGTTATTTGGGAGAGGGATGTGCACATACATCAGAAAATTCATCGAAATGTGAATGATCCCTGTAGGGAGGCTGAGTCAGTACAGCAGTAGAGATTAGGTTAGAAATAACTAAAAATAAAACGCCTTTTCTAACAACTAAGCAGGCTCTGTCATTATGGATGAACTGATTCAAGATGTAAAAGTGCTCTAACATTATCTATCAATGAACAAAAGAATCAACTTTCAAAACATTTTGACATGAAGCCAGAAGGATTTGTTAATTTTATAATTACTTTCATTTGTCATTATTCATTCTTTCAGTTAACAGTTCAGCAAGACTTTCCATTATACTGCAGCTGAAAGTGTATAAGGTTTTCAGATTTAAACCTTCTGTGGTTTTCATGATGGTTTTGCATCTTTAGTGTTTGCAGGTTAAATATGACTCGAGTGTATTCTTATAAACACACCACACATGCATAAATATATACATGCGTGTGTGTGTGCTACGTGTGTGTGCTGTGAGACATGAGCCACAGCCTTTATACTGACATACAACTGGAGGACAAGTGACTATTTAATTGGGAACAGCTTGTCCAATTCATGACAAAAGCAATGCCCCCAAAACAGAAAAAGATGATATTTGGGTGGTGGTTAAGGTTAGGGTTAGATTAAGCTTGTGGTTAAGGTAAGTTCTAGGAAATGAATGTAAGTCTAAGTAACATTACCAGAGATGACGCAAATCACTGTATGTGTGTTTGCGTGTGTGTGTGTTTGCGTGTGTGTGTGTTTGCGTGTGTGTGTGTGTGTGTGTGTGTGTGTGTGTGTGTGTGTGTGTGTGTGTGTGTGTGTGTGTGTGTGTGTCTGCAAGTGTCGGTCTCTCTCTGTCAGTGTGTGGGTGGTAGGTGTACACTGGGCCAGGTGAGAGGTGTGATGTGAGAAATATAGAGTAAGAAAACCACAGCCTATATATACTGCTGCACAGCTGGGGACAGGAGATTGCTTTTATATATGCTCTATATTGTTTTGTTTGCAATCATTTACTATATATTTATTTTACTGTATTCCTTTGCATAAGCATCCAATAACTACTACCAGGTTAAACTTGACCCACAACACAACAGAATAAAAGAAAAGAAAAGAAAAGAAAATGATCAAAATGTTGTCTATGCCATCATGGAGGATGTAATGAAGCCTTGTTTTGATCAGCAACAATTACCAGTATGATTCACACATCTCAACTTTAAAACAGGTGAAATATAGACAATAAACCCTATTTTGGTGACTTCATGACTTTTCCTTTAGCACCACCATGAAGCACTATGTTGTCATATAGCTCAAACTCTGTGGGGAGGATACTAAACCCTGTTCAACCTGGACCTCAGATTTATACAAAAAGGTATCATACAATTTCAGGCAATTAAGTAAATCAACTTAATTTGGCAAGTAAGATTAAGTTTATTTAATTTACTTGCTAAATTAAGTTGAGTTTTTTAGCTTTAATTGATTTACTTAAATGATTTACTAAAATTAAGTAGTTCATACACAGACCAGTCTTGTTTAATCTATATAATAATATGATGTAAAAAGTGGGCATAACCTCATTGTACTTAAAGGTACAACACAACTCTTAAATAACATGAATGTGTGACAGTGAGAGTGAAAGAAAAACTATCAGGGCTGTAACATCCTAATGACCGTCTATGTCAAACAGCATGCCAGTACAGTGAACAATGAACCCAACATGGAGACAAATTATACATCACATTAACAATAAACCTTCTGCTGAAGTTTGGAGGCTCCTTTTCATTTTTAACTTTAAACTACAGGAGAAACTCCCACTGAACATAATTTATTTACAGAGTGCACTCACACAGATGCAGCATCTACTGACATCAAAACCTAATGTCTCCAACAGTGGGAACAAAGACTTGAAATCCACAGATCTCTATAACCAAATAAATCAAGCATAGAGGGAGATGAAGGCAAACAATGGGTCGCCACCGTACTAACACGAAGAATGAGGGAGCGGGGAACAAATGGAGACAGATGAAAGCGAGCTTTTCCTTTGTCATTACGCAGGCTGACGCAGGCTGACACCGGCTGAAGGACATCGTGGACTCAAAAGGTGCATTCAAATGTTCCGGCTTCCTTTGAAATGTGACCTCTGCATGCGGCAAAAAGACGTTTCTTCCGCCATTTCATTCTCTCAACGTAATCTTACTTCAGTGGGCGAGCTAAAGGCCTGCATCTCAACACCTGCTGGGATGAAAGTGATAATGCGCAAACACTCAGTGGCATCCAAAGCTGTCAGAGCCTTCACAAACCATACGTGGGTTATCTGCAGGTTGAAAACAGTGACTGAAACCAGTTGGAAAAAATGTGAGGCAGATGACAACAATCCCCTCTATGGCAGTCAGAACAAATTAACTAAATCCACTTTTGATGCAGTTAGATAGCAAAGGGAAAGATTGTACTTTCGGAGACTATGATGACTCATAATGAAGGTGCTGGTGTAACATTTTGTACTAAACTCATTGTCTATCTACCTATGTATCTCTACACGTGTTCGCATCATTAGAATTCTGTCAGCTGACTCATGTGGGATAAATACAACTTTGATGTTTTATGCGTTTGAGTTCAGAAACACCAAGCTGAGCACAGCAGGATGTGGGGAGCGATGATAACAAACTCAACTTATAGGTATATGCTTGGGCGGAGGGAGGGCTTTTGCAATAGTTATATGAGCGTTGACTGCCTTGGTCTTGAGTTGATTGCCTGAACGCAGTTGCAATTTATTTCATTTAACCCTATCACAACCTTAACCGAGCGATGCATGCCCCGCTCTCCACAAGGTTAATATCTTATGCCTCGTTGCACGCAGTACAAAAACACAGCACCTATACACCCCTGGAGAAAATGTTGCCAATGAACATATTGAGAATCTGATGATGTCTCAAAGCAGATATTACATTTTCTTATAAAGTACAATATGTATAAGCTACATTTCTATGAGACATGGGTGGCATCTTATGTGGCAAAGTAGAAAAATATGGGTGTAGAGGTCCGGGTGATGGGGGGAGTGTTGAACATCTGACTTGTCTTTACTGTTTTGTAACCACAAGCTATCTTTAACCATAAGTGTAATATTTGCTTTACTTTGAGCCATTAAACCATAGTTCATTTGCCAAAAAACAACATGTAGTGTAATCTGAGGTTGTCCAACATCAACGTGCTTTTCTTGGGTTTAGTTTTTTACACTTTTGGAGACTAAAGGCACCAGCACAATCTTAAAATAGGATGATGAATGTACATCAATTGGAGGGATGTCGTATATGGATGAGTTGAGGCTCCTCTGAAGAGAAAACTGCAGGTGCAGTCACAAGGAAGAAATACACAGCACCCAGAATACGCTTTAAAGGGGCAGAAAATGTCCCTATTTTGAGTTCAAATTTCATTCCAGCAGACACAGATGGGAAAAATGTCTACAGTCGTAGAGAAGCAACTGGATTAGCGGCGGCTGAAGAGGGTAGCTGAGACCTGCTGTAAACACTGGATTGCTTTTCTGCTCTTCTTCTCTGCTTCCAGTGTCAAGAGAGTGCTCTCACCGCTCTGAAAGTGTTCTGAATGTGTGAACAATGCTGTCCAGGGCCAGAGTACACAGTGGGCCTCCCAAGACAAAAAGACTTCTGCTTTTTTAACTGGCAGGTTGGTCACTTAAGTTGTTTTTTTTTTTTTACATAGGAAGCTCTTTTCTTTACTTTACTTTATCAATATTAGCCTTTGAATCAAACTTGTAGCCACTGTAAAGCCACTCAAGAGTAGTAAAGACAAACAGAACCCAGGAGCCAGGAAAAGGCACAGTCGACTCAGGATCAAACACTTCCAAAAAATGAGGCAAAGTTTCATCTCTTAAAAGTGCCTGTCGATTGCAATCTTAATTAAAAAAAAGGGCCCCTGTCTCTCTCTCTTTGCCTGTCTGAGCCTGTGTCTCCTTGTGTATACATCTCTCCCTCTCTTCCGTCTTTAGGAGCGACAGCTGCATTTGAGGACAAGCTGGAATGATTGATGGCTCAGATACTGGGAAATGAATTGCTGATAAAAGCTCTGGGCAAGAAAGGTTGGAGGGATGTGCGTGCGCGTGTGTACGTGCGTGCGGCTCGGCGCTCAGACAGCACAAGGCGACGACACAAACCAGACATTATCTGTGGCGCCAGAGATTCACACCTCTCGCAATGAAACATTCACACATTCTTACACACTTCCTGTTCCTTTCTGACATGTGTCTTTAGAACTGACGGGGGAATAACGTGATAGATCACAGTCTGATGAAAATGTCACTGCAGGGTGTGACTCAAACACATACACCACACCACACACACACACACACATACATCAATTTGACCATATGAAGAGCCCACTCACTCACTCACAGTTTTGTAGTAAATGAAGACTGGGTTTAGCGCCCAATAACTGCAAAATATTCAATTGATGTTTCCTCAGAATCACCGCGGAGCATCAGCCTTCGGTTCTCATAAAGTCACAATCACGTGAGCAAGACAGCTGGGCTCACTTTTGATCCAGGCCACAGTTGCATGTATTTAAAGTAAATTTAGTAAATAAAGCTCAGAGGAGGTTATTGCTTATACCTGACAGAGCAGTCGGAGACCGTACTCAAAGAAATCAAGTTTAATATGACTTGGAATCTGTCTGTTTTTTTTACTGTTTGAGAAAGCATTAAGCGGGTGGCGCATTTAACACCCTTCAAATACGAGCCACCGGATTTCAATCTTCTCTATTTGGACTGTGAGAATCTCATTTGTGCAGAATTGACTAAGTGCTTTGGCTAAGGCCGCCTCACACACCACGCACACGAGAGCGAGAGCAAAGAAAGAGACGGAGAAGAAAAATATCCCAGCCAAAGAGTAGAAACGTGTGGGCATCACTGGCAGGAATGATTTACATCCCACTTTTTTTCTATCTTTTTGCATCTTTTTAGTGTGAATAGGTATGCAGGTATCTTTTGTTGTGGTGGGTAGTTAATAAACTACTGAACAACTGTACCGAACTACAGCCAACACATCGCTTCGGATGCTGACTGACAAACAGCGACGAGCCTGCAAAACAAACACGCGATATATACAACCTGCGCTTTCGTCTATTTCAGCCAGCCCATCGAAAGACGGGGAAATGATCGAGACTGATAGAATGGAGAGAAAATTAGAGAAGGAGTGAGAGATAACAAGGTGTTTATGGAAGACGCCTCTCTGCTATGTTCCCCCCAGCTCACATTAGGGTAAACAGAGCGCTGAGCTGAAAGGAGCGAACGGGGAAATGCTCTGCTGATAATGGCTATGATGGGAGACGATGATAGCAATCACAGTAACCACAATAATCACAGCCAATTCTCTGGGGACTTTTAAAGCATCTCGGTGATGTGTGTGAGTGCGTGTGTGTGTGTTTTTGTGTGTGTCCATAGTGTGGTTCATATAAAGGCTGATTTATGGAGGTATGTGTTTAACACTTTGGAGAAGTGTTGCTCGACAGAAATGACGTATTTTCAACAGAGAAAAGTACTGCTGGAAATGTTCCTTTCATGTCGTGGATATAAACCGTCATATTTTGTCAAGCAATGTGATTGGGCGGTGTTACTAACATCACCATGGAGACTGTAGTTTTCACTTAACTTCCTTATTGATATTTTAGTCTGTAACCTTAGATAACTTGCAATGTCCTTGTTTCATTAGTCCCGGTTGGGATGATACAATGTAACTACACAAGCCAGCTGGAGTATAGCATCTGGTTACCATGGAGATGACTGAATTTTTTTTTTTCCGAAGCAGAAATTGAAAACCTTGAGCAAACTTTTCATTTCTGTTGAGCTGCACTTATCAAAAATGTCAAGCACTGTACCATAAATCAGCTTTAATGGACCCATAAGAAGCATTATTGCTGTAATGGCACCTTGTGAACCTACTAGGTGGAACAACACTGGAACTGTAGTCGCTATCAGCACCTGTCAAAGAGTAGCGCAGGCAGAAATCACAGTTAGTGTGGGCACGGAGAAAAAACAGGTGGGCCTAGAAGATCCAAGACTAATGATAGTTAATAGGTTCTAAAACGCATGTTAACCAAAAAAGGCCATTATAACTCTACTTGCTGAATGCCCCACAGTTTCATCATACAACCCTTATACATCATCAGAGGTAATGTTACAAAAGCCATGATGAACATTAACAGCATCATATGGCCTGTCACGGCTACACGGCTACACGGCTACACACACACACACACACACACACACACACACACACACACACACACACACACACACACACACACACACACACACACACACACACACACACACACACACACACACACACACACACACACACACACACACACACACACACACACACACATAAACGACCCCCTTAGCTTAGCTTACTTTTGATAATCACAGCAGGAGATGACAGGGTTTGGTGTTGAACACTGAAATGATTTTATCATAGTTCAATGATTCAGTTGCTGCTGCTGACGGGGAAAGGGTTAAATTAGCAGCCACATACATGCCACTACTTCTCTGTACTTAAGGTGTCTGAGCTGATTTCTCTACTTCCTGCTCCGCATGACGTCTTTGTGTGACTTCTGTGTTTCACTGAGGTTTTTACCCTAACCCACATTAAAAGCACCTGGCATGCAGAAAAGAGGCTTTTGCTCCTTTTGCAATGCGCGGACTATACACGGATTGAAAGAGGAAGAAGCTGCACGCAATTTGACATCTGCAAGATGCACTGCCATTCTTGAAGCATGAATCAAGAATTGTTTCATTTGCATCGGTCAGATAATTAGAACAGTATTCATTAACTATTCACTGGAGGACCCGGCAAAAAATGATAAAGAAAGAGTAAGGTGCTGTTGTTCTTTTAATCGTGCTACAAGATTAAGCTTTAATGTATTATCCCTCAATATATTTTGCATTCTGAGAGATTCTGGTATTTTAAAGGCTGTAGGTGGGCCCTCATAAAAGGATGTGCTTCACTTTCAATGGGATGGTGGATTAGGGGATTAACTCAAAAACTGTAGTCATGTGACTTCCCACAATGTAGGATCAACTGTATTTATTATTTGTCAAACATCACTAATCCTGAAGTGTCAATATATTTTGTGTGTGTTTTGTGGACTGCCCAAATGGAGGTATAAAAAGAGGAAGGGTTCTCGATATTGTTTTGATTTTGTTATAGCCGAGATATGAACTAAAGCTTATGTTGAAAATATTGAGGGATTTATTGTTTTATTGCATGTATTGTAGTTGTGTGCGACGAGGATGCAAAACGAGAAGTTGACTGAGCTTGAAGCATTCCCAAACATTTGCAAAAAAAAGAAGCAAAAAATGTACAAATTTATAGCATAAATGGGCAGAGATGTGCACTACAAAATTAAAAATTACTCACATTTTGAAAATGGGGCATTTAAGCCCAGTTGAGTGGAAAATAACAATAACTTAATTTCCTTAATTATTCATTTGTTTTTGTCTTTGTTTGTGGGTAAAAATGTTCCTAAACATGAAGCACACTAAACTTACATGAGTGGACTTTATGCCTGTACTTAAAGGAAGATAAGTTTGCCTCTAGCAGCAGCATTATAAAGTTGTAAGCTGCTCCTGTGAGAGCAATACGCGTCAAAAGGCAGAATGTACAAGTGATATAGGTCAGAGCTCGTGTCATTCCCTCTCAGTGGCTCTTTGTCGACTATCGCACGAAGCAAAAACGGCATAAAATAATAATAAATACTTTTTTTTTGCTCCAATGAAGCCATTTCTGTCCTTTGAAGTGCTTTTCCTGCATTACATTGATCTGAGTCACATTCTCAGTACCCTTCACTGTTTTGTGGCAGTCTGCGGTGACGTCTACATAAAAGAGCAATCGGGCGCATTTCTCTGCTTTCCCCCGCTTTAACGGCCTCGTCCATCTTCTTCTCTTTTCTAATGACCCGCCAGCCATCAGTAATCAAACAATTACCGCTCAGGCAGGGGGAGTATTAAAACGCCCCGTCAGTTCCTTCCAGAGAGGTAATGCGGAGGACGTGTTAGATCTGATAAGGCACCGGGCAGGTGTGTCCCTCGGCCCCGCTGGGTGTCACGGACCCCGGCACAAAAGCCCTCATCTGTCCCCTGACGAGATAAATACCGCCCTATCCTCCTCTCTTTTCAGTCATGATGAAAAGAGGAGAAGTGAGACAGAACATTTCAACAGACATCCGCTATAAACGAAGGGTCAAAGTCATACTTGTGACACCGAGGAAAAGGCTTTATCGCCGCAGCCAAGCCTCAGATCTCTGAGATTGATCTCCTGCGGCCACAGGTAATGGCTGGTGGAGGGTAAAGAGAAGTTAAGCCGCTACAGAGGACTGCTGATGGCTGGTACCTGGCTGTCCTGCTACACTGGGCAATTGTGAAGTACATTTTAAAGTGTTTAATTAGTACATATAAAGTCCTGACGCAACATGTTCAAGGTGGGCGGTATACTGTGTCTTTGTTCTGATTCAGTGAAATTGGATCACACTTTCGGAGCGCGGATTTAAATTGCCAATTTAAAATGTCATGTTACATCACGGACCGTTTCAATAAAGAACAACCACAGCCCGAAGCGAAGGCCTTTAATAGAACCACGCTCACCTGAAAATCCCGACGACCAAAAATGGCACGCTACGCTCGCGTAATTAAAACTGCCATTAATTCTGATTCAATACCGACTTCAAAACTCATCACAGTCATCAGCACTTAGGCGGGGCAGCTAAGGAACAAGTTTCACAAAGTAGACGTGCTGTCTTTTATTTCATCGCGCTCCCACTTCACACCAACAAGCCTTTTGAAAAACGTGTAATCTAGATAATTGAGCCGAGCTGTAAACATGTCAAGTATTGCCAAGTGTAGTCACACGGGAATATGAAGACACAATCTTGGTTAAAAGCTGCCTTGTTTGTGACGCACGTAGAACAGAGCTTATTATACACCTGCTTGCAAAATAACCCTGTTTGAGGCTTTTTTTTCTCTTTATTTCTTTTTTTTTCTTTTTAAAGTCAAAGTGCATGTTTTTATAAAGGAAATTACTTAACAGGGTGACACGTTCGCTTAAGAGTAATTAGGTGTCGTTCACCTTTTCAACATCGCCGACATCAGCGTGGTCTGATGGGGGCGTGTGAGAACGAGAATTACATGAGCCTCTCACGTTCAAACAGGGGCCAGTGTGCCGGCGTTGTGCTTCATTAGGGAATGTTGTGGGGAATTAAAGCGCTTCTGAGCTCTGCCTTTGAGTTAAAAAGAAAACCGGTGCTTAGGAAAAAAAAAACCAACAACAGCCCCAGTTATGAAACCAGAATATGCGGGTGAAGACAAACTAACTAGGAGGAATAATGCACACACATACACACACACCCACCCACATATATTATCTCTGTTCCATCTCACACAGAGACATGCTGTAAATCACAGCCAGCGGATCTCTCCTCTCATTATTATCTATGGAGGATAAGTGGACCCACAAACCCTTTTAGTTTTGTTCTGTTAACCATCTCCCTCATCATATTTGTCTTTTTTTTAATACACCCTGCTTTCCATTACAAAAAAGCTTCTGTCTTGTACGTGTATGTGAGAGCACACACACACACACACACACACACTCCCTGGTCTCTGTTTGAAATGCTTACCATCTTTTGTGCAACTGTGTGGTTTCACATGGAGTAAGCACTGTGTCTCTTTGCAAGAACCACATCCAATTCTGCTAACTTTCTTACTGTCCATATATCTGATCGCTGATACAATACTGAGATAATACTGATACAATACGCTCGGCTGCTGCAAGCCCAGAAAGAAGTGGAAACAGATCTAAAATGGATGCATAGAGGAGAAGATACTGCAAGTCAGTGGCCTTAGTAGCAGTGATGACCCCATATTAAACAGTTGTCAGTAGAGGTGTTGGGGTCCATTATGGATTCTGTGTAATGATGCTTGTCACTGTAATATACTCTGTAAACATCGCTGCAGTCCACATGGAGAAGTTCAGCCTGCTGGTACAGCCTGGTTGACTGATGCCTCATGCATGAGCTGCTGTTGCCTCTTTTTTCCCCTCCTTGTACCCATGAAAAGGGTTATGGGTAGTGTAGTTTGTCAAGCATCCGAGCCTTCGCTCAGATTGCGGTGCGGACCAGACGCTTTGAATGTATACTGTATAGCATTGTCAGGCTTTGGCGAAGTTCTCTCTGACTTTAGCTCTTTTATGCGGTGGGACAGCAAATAGGCCGGATTAGGATGCTCTTTCTGAAACAGACACCGCAGCGGGAAATGCCACATCCCATAAGAAGCGGCGGGCTGTCGGCCAAAAGCGGCGCACAATAATACAGAGCGGCTCAGACACACACACATACGTGGACCCACACTCCCAAAACACACAAACATTTCTTAAAAGCTCAGCGAAACAACACGATGTGCAGCTGTCTCATTCCAAACAGCGCTGACATCCATTGTTGGTACGCATCCCAGGAGATCACAATGCAGTGACGAAAAAATAAAATCTGTATACACCTCCCAGTGAATTTTCTATATGAGTTCCACTGTATGTCTCCAGGAGTTTAAGGCAGCGGGAGAAAGAAAATCGGAGGGAAGACAAAAAGCGGGAGAGTGATGGTGCCGCACTGAGATGAAATGAAGCTTTTTTTGCGGCGGCGGCACTTTTCAGAGAGCTTCCTTTCATCAACTGATGCTGATCCCTCCTTTCCCTTCTTTTTTTTTTTAAAGCAGTGGAACAATAAAACCTTTTCATCATGGGGAGGAAGAAGAGGCAGAAATCCCATAATAATTATAGCTGGTCCACATGAGAATAGTCTCGCACGCTCAGTGTTCAGAGTCTTCACTCTATAGGCCCTAATTACTGTAGACCACATATCACATTTCCTTAATTCTCAAACCAGGCCATTTTCTATTTTCCCATTAATTC
This sequence comes from Scomber scombrus, assembly GCF_963691925.1. Lineage (NCBI taxonomy): Eukaryota > Metazoa > Chordata > Actinopteri > Scombriformes > Scombridae > Scomber > Scomber scombrus. The sequence continues at coordinate 6,726,904 of NC_084974.1, forward strand.
CATTACAAAAGCGGGGCTGCTGTCTTTGCCGATTCAATTGAAGGGAAGAAGAGGAGAGCTGCATGGTTTCACATTAACATTCACAGCCGGCCAATTAGCCTAGCGGTTGTTTGCACATCGGAGGCTAGTCCATTTGGTTCAGCACATTTTTACTGTTTTGTCTCTCCCAAGAGATGACTGTGAGCAAGGACAGGACCCTTGTTTAAGTGTATTTGATGAGTCCACTCCCTGTGCAGGAAAAAGAAGTGCTACATCGCAAGGACAATGAAGCACTTCAGTGTGCCATTTTTCCTATGGTGGAGATGAATACTAAATAATGGACTGGTTTCAGGTTTATTGTTCATATAATCTGAAGAGGAGGTGAATTTCTTCTTCACATGGTCAGACCTTCCAGAGGAAGAAATTCTCCATTTAGACTCCAATCATCACTTTAAATTAAATCTTCCTTTTGACTCAGCTCAATGTAGATGTTCCTCTGTCCTGGCAGGTGTTTCATCTTTAATGAAAGATTGTTCCTGATGTTCCAGAAATGTCAAAACCAGGGCAAAAAGCCCACACGGCTGACACATGCTGTAATAACATGCTGCTGGAGTGGAAATGATGACGGTAAAGACGATGGTTTTATCCCCATCGCGATGTCACCGCAACTCAAACTTGTATCCCAGCGTTTGTTCCCATGTGTTGACGTTACACAGCCACTGACGTGCATTATTAAGAATGACAAGCGCCTTGTTGGTTCAATTTATGAGATATCGATGTTGAGGCGTTCGCAAACATAGTCAGGCACGTGGGTCTGTCATGAGCATCACCAGAGGAAAAGATGCATTAGCTCCAATGAATCTTTCTGATGTTAATCAAGAGTCATAAAACTTTAACCAACATCTGCAAAGCCTTCGTAAACAGCACTATGGCAAATGTATTTTCCTGTCACCGATGACAGGAGACAGATGACATCATTACAGTCCCTACAACTCGCAGTAACCCAGTTCCATTTGACTTTGAAGGCTGCATTAGCCACAATTGGGCCAGAGAGGCAGGAAAGAGCTACTATATATAATAGGCTACAATTTGTAATATGAAAGAGGCTGTGAAGAGGACATTAACTGCTGATGTGTTCCTCCTCATATTGTACAGAAATCAACAGTCCCTCTTTCTGTCATACCTACAGTTCCACTGATATTCCCTTGCTGCCTTTTGTGTATTTCCTCTGGCGCTGTCAGTCAGGCTTTAAATAGCATTTGTACTTTCCCTCTTCTGCTCCCGGTCCTGCACAGTGCTGAGAAGACAAGTACAGACTGTACAGATCCACAGTGCACTTGTGGAGTAGCAGCGTCAGTGTTCGAATGAGGGTTTGAGTGTGAGCTCATGACTTCTGGGTTGATGGGCTGCCTTCATCTCTACCACCTCTCCATTAAGTCATCATTCATCATTTTTTTTAAATGTTGGTGATCAACATAATCCAGGATGTTGTGGAGATACCCAGTAGCAGAATTGTGTCTGAGCAATATCCCATGAAACATTGAACATTAAAAAATACATTTGCAAATAAAGGCCCTGTCCACTGTCTTTTCTAAAAGTTCACAAGTAGACACAAAAAAAAAGGTGACTTTCTCCTCCTTCTCCACCCTTCTCCATTCCAACAACAAAACTTTAATTACAACCAGCCTCTGTTAAGGAACAGGTAGACTATTCTGACAAACATCGGCTGGTTAATCTGCAGCAGGTTAAAGTTACATTCTGTCTCCTCGTCTCCATGATAATGATTCTATGCTTCAGAATAGGCAATTATACAAATGAGGTGCTCTCAATGACATACTGTATGATTTGTAATACTGTTGCATAAGATAATGATTAGTTTTCAGCTCATATATGTTACAGTACCTGTACACTAAGCTGTAAACATGTCTTTCTTTAGATGCAGCATTGAGGCTGTATTATATTAATTAGACTGAATTACCATGATGTGTTTTTACTCTTTATTCAGTGTCAAATCATGGAAGCTATAATAGTTCTTAGAAAAACACTTCTATTGCAATCAAAGACAAAGTTGGAAGCAACAGAAAGTTGACTTCTTAATGCACCTGCTGCACATCACCTCATTGTATTGTACTGTAACTGTATCCCATTGTAACTAGTATGTATAATTCTGCACAATTAATCAAAGTAAGATCACAGTCTCTATTCAGTCCTCTATGCGATCTCACTTTTATATGACAACGATTCTGCCGTGTTAGTACTAGCAGGGAGATCCATTTCTTCATAACAAATGCACTTATTTTCTCCCTGAGAAAATGACAAGTGTGTGTTGTTCCACATGAAAAACTGTGCACAGGAAGAGCAGGGGGGCACGACAATGATTTAAATAAATTTCATGTGCGTGCGAGACAGAGATGTAAAAAGGGAGTGAAACAGAAAAGAACAATAAAAATGTGTCAAAGTCATGAAAACAAGTGATGCTGAGGAAGACTAAATACATCTATCCAATCTGCTGTATGGAGCCAAATACAAAGACGGTAATGGTTAAAAACACTTACGTTACTTGGAAGCAAAAGTAGCAATGCAAATGCTTCCATAAAGGCCAGGAAACTTCAGAGGCTAAGACTTCTTACCTGAAATGAGCCAAACATATGGCTGTGGTCACCATCGCTTCGCTAGACAAACGCTACTCAACGACCTCCAGCATCTGTCCTTGATATTGTGTAACCCGCTCTAATGTTACATTCGTGTTAAGTGTCGAGCAGCGGGAGCGAGGCAGAAATGTGAAAAACGTGTCATTTTGAGGCCGCAGTAGATTAATAATCAAGCCAAACTATGGAATCAGATTTTAATGACTTCATCATGAAGTCTGACCCACAGAGAGGCTGCACACAGGACTGAAGCAGGCAGCTCTTAATAACTGCTGGAGGTTGGGGGTGGAAAAATGGTTTGCATAACAATGGATCAAACATTGTGAAAGCTGTCTCCCTTTATAATTGGAAAAAGGCCTTCATGTTTTTTGGGGGGAGTTCGGGCTACATCTGGCTACAGGTGAGCTGTGCATTAGTTATAGTTGTTTCATGGATTTTAAAATACACGGAGGAAAGCTTTTTTCAAAAGTGTTTGAAAACACATTTAGTTAATTATTACTGAATTTAGCTTTTGATGCAGTTGCACATGAGCTGCCTGTTAAAAACTAAAAGCAGCATCATATTTATTGGACTGACCGCGTGTAGACAGTATGGATTGCATTTTTTTTTAATAAATATATATATATATATATATATATATATATATATATATATATATAAATATATATATATATATGTGTGTGTGTGTGTTTTTCTAGTAAAATAAGAGAGCAGAAGCCAAAATGGAAAGATGGTCTGTTTTCAAATATACAGAACATATCAGCCCGTGTCATAACTTTTACTTCTTGCCACATCTAATATTTACATCCTGTCTTATTTCCCATCTCTTTCTATCTCTTTCTCTCTCTGTCAAACATAAAATTTAAAAAAAAAGAAAAAAGAAAAAAAGTTCACTATCTCTCTCATCAGCTCTCTTTAGTCAAGGTCAGAGGTTTTTTTATTTTTAGTTGCCCAATAACAAAACAGCTTGTCCCGCCCAACATGGAAAGACACTTTGAGCGTCCATCCCCAGGGTCCTGCAGCATTTAAACTGAGAGCACGGCTGCCGCTCCCCAGACACCTTCACAATCCTCATCATGTCACCGCTGCCATGGCCACACTGATATAAACAACACAGCAGGGCATGCTATTAAAAAAAACAAAAAACAAGCAGTGACTTCATGAGGGCAAGTGTAGATTATATCCCTGCTGATTCACACCTTTGGCAAATTTAGACTAGCACTTCCCATGTGATAGATGTCAATGTGCAGATGGTGGTTCAATGAAAAAAAGCACATATGCTAGATTTTTGATTACAGTAAAACACCATATTTTGCACTGGCATTAATAGACGAACTAGTGATGGAGAAATATTTTGTTACAAGAAGAAAGGGAACAGCTACATGTACTTGCAGTTTTGTTCTGAATGAAAATGGCTTCACAAGAGGTTCAAAGCAGCTTTTATGCTGTAGGATTTCCAGCATGGCTACTGGTTTTGTTTCAATTGTATTACTCTGTATAACTTGACTTATTAACTTTTTAGAAGCCTGAATGAGCTACTTTTACTTCCCTGAATGAGTTTCTTATTGCAAAAACATTCATTTCAATATGTTTTAAACCCCAGTTGCACCTTGTTTATTAAAAAATGAACAGGTGTTAAAGGTACCTTGTGGATTTTGTGCCTACTAGTAGCAGTTCATGTTTTTATGAGCTGCTCATTGTTTACCCATGAGGATACATATGCACAAGGACACATTTACAAATGATATGATACACATTCCTGCTGCAGGATTCAGGCACTGGTTGACGGTTGGCAGAAGAAACAAGCAAATAAATGCAGTGAAGAGCCAAAAAAGAAAGGGATTATTGTAACTTACTGAAGCAAACTCGGATGTAAAAAGTACACAATTAACTATATATTAAAAAACGGGCTTAAAAATGTTTTATAATGAAGGAAATGCATTCAACACATTATGGAAGCCTCTAGGATACACTCTTTTTGGTTGGAAATCAACATACTCCACAGGGAGCCTTTATGTTGCCAATGTTTGGATTGTGGGTAATTTCAATTTTAGACATTCATTATGAGGCTACGCTCGTAAATCTTTCTGGAAGGTCCTCCTGTTTTCAGTGGGGCTATTTCAAAATGTGCGTTTAAAATGATTTTACAATTAGCACAAGTGTTCAGTTTATAGAACAGTTATTGTTGTTTTCAATTAAGCTTAGGTAAAAAAGGGAATACATATAATCAGAAGAACAGCCTTAGAAGGACAGTTGTTGAAGGATGAGTGTGTGTGTCTCTTATCCACAAAAAAAAATAGACCTGCAGTGTCTAGCTCATACATTTCCACAGTTTCTCTGAAATAGGTATAGTATATATAAAAGAGCAGTGGTCAGGAGGAAAACTCATTAAAAAAAACCTTTAAAAAAAACCCCAGCCATGTTCATTCTCATAAAAAAAGCCTTAGTAGTAATGGTGGACGAATTGTATGTCCAAGTAAACATGGGATTTTCCCCATCGAGGATTTTGTTCATATTGCACTTGTCGAGGGATTATTTTGTCTCTTAGCGCTGCCCATGAGCCAGGAGCTGAGAAAATCCCTCATATTCGCCACAATCTGCTGCAACTTATCCTTACTCCAACTGCAAATAATACCTCCATCAACGGCTGAATCAGACAAGTTACACAAACAGCCCATAGCCACTCATCTGGGCCTGGAGCCAGAAACTCCTAAACACTTCTCCCCTTCTTCTCCTTTCCTTTACAACTGAAAAGACTTGACAAATAGAACACAATATTTCCAAGACCTATCCGGTTGCCTCTATCAATGGATTGCCAAGAGGAGCAGAGGGAGTATGTTGGAAAATTGCCCAATTTACAAGTGTTCGAGTTACTTTAAATGAGTAGACAGACAGTGTGACGGAAGGTTTTTGAATATTCATCAGTCTGTATGTTCATGACACCAACAGCAAGACTCCAGCTATATTTGTTTGGTCTTTTTTTAAATAAAAAAATATATCACTGAATACATAAGTGGCAACTCCCTGCTGTTCAGTCTCACCAAGCACGAGTCTAAAATTAAAATCAATTCACACAAACCATCTGCATCTATCTATATCTGTAACAAAAGCTCTGAACTGTCATTTCAAAGCAAGGTGATCCAGTTTCATTGAGCCCTTGGTCTTTTTGCTGGTAGGGGAGTGAGGGAAGCTCATAACCACTTAAGCCTCATCCCAGATGTTAAGATAGAGAGGCAGACAAGAGTCAGCTGCTGAAAGATTAATACATGCAGCTGAAAAACAGGATAGAAAATGCTTTTAGAGGTACTTGCATTGATTTTTCAGTTGGAGCCATCGCTGTCGTTTGGCAAGATGGTACTCCATAAGGGAAGCCAGCTTTTCATGATAACAGCCCTGGCCTCTCAATGACCTGTGAAGTGTGCCTAGGAGCCATGGTATATTTAGCAGCCTGGATCAAAAGTGTTTCCCTCTCCGCCTTCATTTAGTCATTTTCTGGTCATTGGCCAGATTACAGGTGGACAGATCGATGGTAGAAAAAGTGACACCTAAGTGATAGATCAATGGCATAGGTTGCATCTCCAGGCAACAGGCGGGAAAGTTGCACCACTGCGCCTCATCCTGTGACATCACTGAACCGACAGGAGCATCATGTCTTCCATTAAGCAAATCAATAGCGATTTGGCTCACCGCATGATTTCGAAGTTTAACAAATGTCAGAAGTAGGAGAGATGCAGTGCTCGCTCACAAAAAGGTATCATATGAAGAAAACTACTGTGTGTTTACATAGTGATTTCTACATTGATACACATAAAGCGGGACAAGAAGACAGAGAGAGTAGGAAAAAAAGCAGATGTAATCCAACCAGGAGGGAGTTGGTCATGGACAGACACCGATAGAGATTTACAGCACCCGGAGAGTGATATATAAAGTGTAAACAAGCGACAGATTGCCTGCCATCCACCCACAAACACACACGGCTGCATTCCAATTCCACGGAGCCGGCCCGCTGCCCCTGGCAGCCGGTGCTGGAAATGGCACTGCACTGGCTCAAAAAAGGAGTGAGACGTGATGGTCGTCAAGTGATAATCCATGCATGAAGTTGAAATGAATGTGGCAGAACTGGGGCCACAAGAAGGAGAAATGAGTGGTATGTGACTGTGAGATGAACATCGATAGAAAACAACCATAAGTGGGTAGAACATACTTTACAAAGATATGATGCTCGTTGCAACAAGGTTGATAGTTGATATGTCTGCAGTTTGTGCTGTTGGTTATCCTGTTTAGGCAGAGTGAATTTTCTTTTTATGAGATATATATGTTGTTGTCTAATTAAACTGCATAAGAAAAAAAGTTGTGTCTACAAGCATTGTTTGTAGTTTTTTGCCCTTACAAGCCAGATTGCTCTAGAAATGACAATGTCTATGTGTCAGTCAGTCAGTCAGTCAGTCCACCACTTATCTCCATAGTTGGATGAATTGACATAATTCATGGTCCTCAGAGGATGAATCTGTCTGCCTATTTCTGTTTTCACCAACATGAGGTTTCAACAAATATAGATTTAGTCCAGACATTCATGTTTCCCTCATATTTTATCAAGTGTGATTATTTGGGTCAATTAATAATACCAATAAGAACTTTATTTATTAAGAACTTTTATGACCAAATACCTGCATAATGAGCTGTACTTTTAGTTTAGTGTTAATAAACAAATGGTAGCAAACTAACACTATACCAGGGGTTCCCAAACTTTAAAAGAGAAATTTAAAAAATATAAATTTTAAATGTAGACTATATTAAAAGGCATTTATTTCATTATAAAAGTATATGTCAGCAATGATGAGATTTGCTGAGTGTAATTTTATGTTTCTCACCACCTAATAAAATATGTACATATAATTTTGTAACACTTAAGTCTTCTGTCCTTTCTATTTGTCACCCCTTTCTCAACTCTCCATTTCTTACCCTCCTCCTCCATCCCTCAACCTTAAACTCCAACATTGAGCAACATTCTGATTATTTATCAACTTATTTTAAAATGATACTGACCTGAAATGCTAGAAGGGGTGTAATATTTCATCTATGGGTAAAGTAAAATCTAATGAGAGGCATGTGGCTGGTTTAGGTTTTCAACCACCAGATCTATTGTGGGCTTGGTTTCTGAAAGTGCTTTTCTGAGGTCATGCTGAGTATTTAGTCTGTTTCCGTGTGTTTATCATGTATACCAGAGTAGAAAACCACAATTCACATAAGTATGAGGTGTCAAACTGAATCAACAAATCTACAGCTTTCCTAGCCAAGCAGAACTCTTCCTCCTGGAGATGAACAATCCGAAAATGTGATGATGAGGAGGATTGTCTCGAACAGCATCTCGCTGCTATTGTTGACCTGCAGTGTGACCAGTGCCTACAATTGTTTCTGACTTGGAGGGTTTGTAGTGTAAAATTTTGATGATAATTACTAACAAAGAACAATGTTGTATCTGCTAAAAGGGTATTTGATTGTTGACTATTATTTGCTGAAGATGTTCAAATTTGAAGGCATTATGTTAGACGAAGAAGGTGTATGTGATTCTGCATTTAGTGAGTGAATAAATTCCTTATAATTGAATAAGTATGAGAAACCACAATATATGTGATTATATATACCACGCTTTTATATTATTATTAGTATTAGTACTATAGAAAAGAATGCAGTAATACGAGTAATTGGGTAATATTGAACTTAAAGAAATCTGTGATAAACCTGCCCACACAGCTAATACCAGCTGTGGAGGATAGGGGGCAGCACCCAGTAAGTGGAAAAGTACAGAACTGGAAGCCTACAATGATGTAATCCAAAATCCCCTAGAGCAAAACACCTGCTAGCATAAAAACGGAAGGAAGAGCCAAAAAAAGGTGTTTTAGGGCGTCTTTAGGATAGGCGCCGAGAACGTGAGTTCAAGTTGAGGTGAAAGAGGGTGCGAAAAACGTGAGTACTTGTTGGGGGCAGAAAGAAGCGGATTGGTTGAAACTCACTCCACCGAGGGAGGGGGTCGAAACTTTTCTGCAAGGGTCAGCAATATAGACAGTATAAAAAAGACCCCAGGTTTTAGCTCTTTGTGTCATATATGCATAGATTCTGTCTGTGTATGTTGGCTCCGGGTTTTGCTGTCGACAATAAAACTAACTGCATTCAGCTGGACGACTCCTGGTGACTTTTTGATTGATTCTTTTTGGAACTTCAACGACGAAAATAATTAGCGATAAGACTCGTCAGGTTACTTCACCCACCTAAGGTGTTGAGATCCCTGTGAGTAAGGGAAGTACTGCTTACAGTTCTCCTGTAGGCCAAACATGTTTTGCTTCACAGACTGAATCAGGGAAACACTCTTGGTAGGCAGAGGAGACAGGAAACATTGCCAGTTCTCCTGCACCCAACTGGGACTTCCATAGCATGCAGTGAATCATTAAATTCTATCTTCCAAAAAGCTGTTCTCCTCTCCTTGAAGACTTCATGTTTTAAATGTCTGCATGGTCTTGAAAATGATTGGCAAAGTTAGGGTCTTCATTTTGAAGGTAGGTCAGGACTTTTTCTCTCAGCTCCTCTACTCTTAGCCGAACTCTTCCCCTGGAGAGCCACCTCGCCTAACAGTGAAAGAGCAGGTGCTTGTGTTCTGCCCCCATTTCCCTGCATAGCTCTGTGCTAGCCAAAGCTTCCCTGTGGATGATAAAATGTGTCATCTTCACATTTGGGACCACTCTGTGAACATGAGCCACAAAACAGGACCTGTACCAGTCATGCTCCTGGTGCCATCGGTGAAAATTCCAATTTAGTTAATCCGTTCCAATTTGAGGTCTTTCAACCTTATGTCCACCACTCTGAAAGTATCCTCTCATATTGTTGTTGTTGTTGCTGCATGCAGCCAATCACAGAACAGGATCTCCTCCTTCATATTCTTACTATTGCTGTATTTGGCAAAGGCCATTAACTGGGGAATCCCACAAAACGTCAACAGACTCATCTAGCTGCAGTGAAAATTCTTTGTGCCTCAATATTTCCTCTGTAACTGACTTTTGAATGTGCGCTGCCATGTCCTTGATTCTGGTTGCAATGGTGTTATTTGAGAGTGGGAAAGACTCAACTTTGTTCACTGCTTCCACACCCAAGAGAGAGAAAGAGAGACACTCACATCTTTTAAACACAGTTTTATCAGTTGCTCCCAATGGAATGGGGCCTCTTTGCCTCGGCAATGTGGAGGCTGACTACGACGCCCTTAGTGCTACTGTTCCCTTTGAATGCCTGATAGATGAGAGCGAGGATATTATCATTAAAAATCGCCACTCACACACACCCACACGCACAATTTTCAACATTTGTCCAACACACATACTGTATATACTTAACTAATTCAAACATAAAACACACATTACTGATTTTTCCACTTTCAAAACACTGTTGAATAAATGCACAATCCTGGTTTATTCACTTTAGGGACAAACCAGCGAGTGGAGGACGGAAGGTTTCATGTGACTGCCGCAGTGTATTATTGGTCAACACAGAGCCAGTTTAGCAAATTAAAAAAATATATGACAATGTTCTGAAAAGTGACACAGATACAGAGTTCATTTTTAAGCTCTCATTACTGATCAACTCCCCACATATAACACATTGCGGCGTCTCCTCTGCCCTTCCTAGACAGCGCGCACACATTTGCAGGTCCAGCATCACAAGCACAGACCAGCGTCGCAAAAAAAAGAATACTCTTCTCCTTCTATTCTCTTCTTATTTTAATTAGGAGCCATTTTGGGAAATACTGCCTGAGATGATGAACGTGTAACATTACCAGCTGTCATGATCAGCATGTTAGCAGTGTCATTGTGAGCGTGTTAGCGTGCTCACATTAGCGTTCAATTATGCGTAAGTACTCACAGAGCCACTGCCTGTAGCATGGCTGTAGACTTGGTGAACTACTATAATCAAATTCAAATGTATTATTTGGGTAGTGAAAAGAAAAACTAAAGAAAAAGAAATGGAATCCTGGTAAAACACAGACTCGTTGTAATGCTTTGTATTGTTGGGGACACATTAAATACCAATTTCAAATACAGTGAATATTGGCATGAAATATTGGATCTGCTGTCAGCAACTTCAGATAAAAAAAGAACCATTAGTATCTGTCTTGAAAAGTCTGTGTCGGTTGAACCCTGGGGCAAGCAAATACAAATGTATCACACATAGTCTCACACACACTCTCTTTCTCTTCCATCCCGCATCCACTCACCCATGTAACTTTATGGACAAATTCCTGTCCATAAACCTGGGAGATGGAATAGAGAGGACGGAGAATGACTCAGGGAGAATTGGCCCAGTAAAACACTACACCCTAATCTCTTGCTCCCAGCTCAAATCCTCTAGGCTATTAAATGTCTTCCTTCCCCTCGCTGTGGCATTTTATTAACTGTATTTGTTCAATGATACCTTGAATCCACTGCCACTTTTGGCCATGACATTGGAAGAGGACTGGAAAAAGTAAAAAAAAAAGAAGAAGTTAATCGTCTGGTGGAGAAAGTGGTGTTTGTAGCGATCTAAATCCACCAAATAATTAGTTTCTGTTGTGTGGTAAACAATAAAGCACAGTGCTCATAGGGAGTCGGTTAGAAACAAGCCACCTACAGACAGATATAAGGCAGAAGACAGCGACAGAAAAATCTGAGGACAGAAAATGGAAATGTACACACGTGTTAAACTGTGTGTGTTTGCATAGCTGGGTGTCAGACATTTTAAGTATGATTATTCCTTCATTCTTTTCTTCTTTTTTTTTTTTGCTTTACAGTGTTGTATGAGCCAATTGCTTTCACATCAAAAGGCATCTACTCTCTACAGTGTCACAGAGCGAAGGTTTTAATCCCCCTTTCCATTGCCTCTGTGCGTCTCGACACTGCTAACCGCACCTCCGTATTTCATCATGCAGCTTCAGAGACGGGAGAATACAGGACAGACAAAAATAAGTTTGACTGTAAGACGAGGTAACAAAGCCGGGGTTGTAACTGAAAGTTCAGTTGCAGCAGCTAGGAGTGGCGCGGTACACTTGAAAATAAAGGTAACCCAACTGCCCTCCCATTGGGAGTAGAAACCTTGCTTGCTGAGTAGCATCAAACAGAAGAAAACAACCGTGCCCTAGTTCATATTCTATCAGTATTTTATGTGACAAGACACTTTGAATATTTCATGTTGATGCCTCACCTCCAACAGAAGTTCATATAGATATCTTTGTTTAAAGTAATCATTTTAATGATACTATAGGCTCTCATGTATGTAAGTACGCCTTACATTGGTAACCATAAACAACATGAGTAACACAAATGAATTCAGTCAACCAGAAACTTTAGCTGGCTTATAAATAGCAAAATAATGCAAACAGCTTCACATCTACAAGAGATAAAAATACAAATATATTTAAAGAATTGGTCCCTTTTAACCAAAAGGAAATCCAAAGCCACAAATGACCTATTTACCTTAAATAAACGTGTTGGAAAGAAGTCGTAAAATACAAATGACAAATATGACAATAGAATTAGATTTTGGAATTAGCAATAAAACACAAATCTTACACATTAAACCTGCTAACCTTACTCTCTCAATAAAAGCAGAATTACTATTTCACCAGGCAATGCAGGTGAACTGCAAGATTGTACTCCATGTGTGTGTTTTGACAGTGTGTTCATTTCTGTTTATGTATCGACTCAAAAGAAAGTTTTGACGCACAAACTGCACAGAAAAACTTGCTATCATTCGAAGTACTGGTGGAACAAAAGACCGTGACTGGTTATATAATAAAGCTAGCATCTACTAAGGAAGATAAAATCTTAACATTGATTTGAGACTAAGTCAATATTTTGCTTGTTTATCACTATATTTATTTCTGTTTTAACTTGTCCATACGCAGTTTTGTGCTTCCTTAAAAGGGACATATGCACATTTCCATGTCTATATTTATAGTCTTGGGCTCTATTGGAATATCTTTACATGAATTACTGTTCAAAAACACATTATTTAACCCATACTGACCCTTTACACAGCCCCTCAGTTCAGCCTGTCTGAAACAGGCCACTGTAGCCTCCCGATACACCTCCTCGGTTCTGACTGGTTAGCTTCCAGAAGCTGCGTATTAGCCAATGTTCGGCAGCTCAGGTTGCAATGAAAGCAAACCATTAAT
>NC_084974.1:6744725-6864725 GCF_963691925.1 Scomber scombrus
TGTGTTTTCTGCATACCTCACAACTTTCCTTGTTTACATGCATGAGTCTGCATGTGTGCGTGTCTGTGTATGACAGGAATGTATTAAAGGCGGTACGCGTGTGTGCATGCGTGCATGTTCGTGTAAGTTTTTGTTTAACTCTCACTCTCTCTTCAGGGTATGTTTGGCCTTGATAAAGCACAGGCAGCCGAATTAAGTCAACAAAAGATATTCTGAGGGCAGCAGAGCTAAAGCAGAAGTCACATTAATATTTTAGCTTTTTAAATGCCTTTAACCCAAACACCTTTCCAAAATGAGAATCTCCATGGTGTCCCGGTGAAAGAGGCAGAAACTGAGAGCGAAAAGAGAAATGGGAAAGACAGATCCTGTGGGAAGAAGAGAACACTGTGATAAGACCTGGCTAAGCTCATCGCCATCGGTAATTACCTCCACACTAATACTACACCAGGAAAACCCAGCGGGAGCGTGGAGAAAAATGAGTACCAAAGATTGAAACAACATTTTTTTTTTTTTAGAGGAGAGGAAAGGAGAGATCGGAATTGTGATATTATTAGCTCCGAGATTAGATAAAGACAGACAAGAAAAAGACATGGATGAGGGTAAGATGGAGGGAGATAGAACGGAGGATGAACAAGGGGAGTGAGAGGATGCAAAGAGGTGGGAGGAGCAGGTACACTGTGACCCAGATCCTCCTCACTGGCAACATGGCAGGGGCGGAGTGTGGGGGTGGGGGGGTGCTGCTGCTGTAGGAACGGACCGGAGCACAGGATGAAGAGATGCAGGACACAAATATGAGCTAAATCAGCTGCTACAGTGTGACAGCTGGGCTAAATGACAATAAACGTGTGTGTGTGTGTGTGTGTGTGTGTGTGTGTGTGTGTGTGTGTGTGTGTGTGTGTGTGTGTGTGTGTGTGTGTGTGTGTGTGTGTGTGTGTGTATTTTTTTTGTTATTACTAGTGCCTGTTGGATTTAGTATTAGCTGACAGGTGCTCTCAGTGTGCACCCTCTCTGTTCCCGCTGTCTTCCCGAGGAAAGGAGATGGGAGCACCTTGGCGAGTTCTCCCAAAACACACATGGACAAATGAGGCCCTGAACGTCCCGTTAAAAAATGAAACGACCCAGCAGAGAGTTCGCATCCCTCAAGATTTGACCTAGACGCAGGTAAACACACACACACACACAGAGGCACGCAAACACACACACGTTTGGACACGCAATTACTGAGCTTGTGCAACAGCTACAGGGAAGTGGGTTGCACCTTTACAGAGAGGAAGAGGGAGAGGAGGAGCTCCGTGTGTGTGTGTGTGTGTGTGTGTGTGTGTGTGTGTGTGTGTGTGTGTGTGTGTGTGTGTGTGTGTGTGTGTGTGTGTGTGTCAGTGGCCCAGTTACAGCGGAAGGATACAATTGCTGCATCTGTGACAGGCCTTCTACACAAAGCTGGTCCCCACCTGTTCATTTTAAATGTTCCACCTGTGCGTGTGTTCGTTCGTACTACGTGCGAGCAAATATCGCTACAGATGTCTCGGAATGAAGGACACTATATAACACAGACACATTTCAAGTTTTTGAGCCACCCCCCTTTCATAAGTCATAACAAATGCACACACAGGGGTGCACACACTTCTCCACAAACTCATCACAAAGCCGCAAGATTCATGGATCATTGTGCCTAGATTTCTATAGCAGGGAGAAAATACGGTCCAGCAGCTGGTGTATGAAAACTGCTGGCCAGAACTCAATACACTTCAGACGGCTGGAACATTATTTATTTTGAGATACTTTATGTTTCTTGGCTCTTTCTCATGGACAAGTGGAACACACACACACACACACACACACACACATATCAGTATTTGTACATTCTCAATCAATGCTTCAAGATTAGTATTTAATGCCCCTGAAAAAAACTGCTTTTTAAAACTTATAAAGTACCTCGTGGACTTTGTAATGTTCCTCACCCAAATGCATTATGTATATCCTTGAGGTCGGGGCTTTAAATTAGTGAGAATCTCCAATTATCTAGTCTCACATTACCATTATGTCGCCAATCACACAGCGCTCTCTCGTATTATCGCTGAAATGCTGCACATTCCCTGATTGTTTTCACCCGTCCATCTGTCACTCATCAATCACTGCTCAGCCTTATCATAGCGGTGACAGCCTGTCAGGTCCCCGTTGTGTCCTCACATATCTCGGCCCTTGCAATAATCACGCACGCCGGTGTGTGTGTGTGTGTAAATGTCCACTCGCTACTGAAACACAAGCTGAGCGTGAAGACTGGAAAAAATCTTCCAGTGTGTGTCTGATTTCAGCACAATGGATAGCTCCTCTGCTGCAGTGTCTTGTCATTGGTCTCATTTTCAAGAGCAAGTACAGCGCCAGGGCGTCTGCCTCACGTCTGCCGGTTTGTAACTCGTCTTGCAATTTTCCAGCAAGCGTAAAACATTTCTGAAAGGGGGGGGGGGCATCAAAACAACAGCGGCGATGCAGCCTTCAAAACATTTATGGCAATCTCGGATGCATCAACACATATTAAGAATACACAGGCGTGATAATACAGTACACTGAACGTGGCACAACTACACATTTGCCACCCAGCTCTCTTTGCTTTAGATTAAGGTTTAATAATAGTAAAACGGGAATAATATAGGTAAACAAACATAAGCCGGGCAGACCTCGTTTTCAATTTCAACCCATCAAAACCACCACAGAAGGGTGGCAGACTTTGAAGCATCTGCTGGCAGGTTGGACTACCGACAGGGGCGCCGACACCGGTAATGTAACCAACAACAACCAAGCACCAAGTAGCGTGCCTTTTATCAGCGCCGACGTCTCTGTGGAACACCTGCTGGTAGAGTCTTAAGTGCCAGGCGCTGTGAGTGTGAGGATCTATAAGTGGAGAGAGGATATGTTTACGCTGGTTATGTTTTAACATATATATAGAAAAGTGGCTATAGGAAAGCAGCAGCATGTGTGTCCGTTTAATTTGTTGTTGTGTGCGTACAGGAATGTTCGGGTGTATAGGTGCGAGCTCTGCCAGCTCCTGCTCAGCCTGTAAGTGGCTAGCATATGGGATGACAACTGCTGCCTTCATGGGGAAATGGACAGATTAATTGAAGTTAAGCACAGATAGGAAGAACAGACACAGCGAGTGATGAGCGCTTAACACAATAATCAAGGAAAAAACCACACGGGGACCGCTTGTGCGTTTGTGTGTTTGTGCCAGGCTTTGAGGGAATGAAGACTAATGAAGAAAATAACAATTACCTCTTGATTAATATGTGTGTGCAGGCAAACCGAATACCTGTGGATAATCATCAGCCTCGCAAACCATTAGCAAATAAATGGCGGTAACGGTTTCCGATGGGGTTGTGCGTACGGATTGACAATGAAGATGGTGTGTTGTCGCTTGCAGTGCTGGAACAGGCGACTAAAGCTCCTGCAGGGCTGACCTGAATATGGAGCTGTCCTCAGTGAAACTGCAGTCGCTAAACACTGGCTCCTGGCTGTGGTAGTGTGAGCAAGCATCAGAATAGCACAAAGAAAGAGTACAAAACAACCTGTGATAAAAACGCTTGCATTCACAATAGGGCTGCAAAATGTCTGAAAATATTGAAAAATGTCCCTAATCAAATTGCTTATTTTGTGTGAACAACAGTCTGCAATACAAATATATTCTGCTTACTATTAAACAAAACAGATAAGTAAATTAAATCCCTACAACTAAGAAGCTGAAACTAACAAATTACTGATCAAATTCAGCTTAAAATATCTCAAAAGATATTCAATATTCAAAATAATTGCCAGTTAAGTTTCTGCCAATCGACAGATCATTTCAGCTCCAAGTGATGATGATACATCACAAAAGTATATGGTGACAATTAAATCAGAGGTGATATTATTTTAAAGCTGATCTCAGTTTTAGAAGATTATGAACACTTTACCCCACTTCTAACACAATCTGTCTTGGGACAGGTCGTTGAAAACCTTCCCAGGATAAGTAGGTAGTAGGAGATGGATGACTGGATGGATAGATGATTATTTTTATTGAAAAATTGAAATGGTTCCAAAATAGAAACGCATGAAAGCAGGGAACAATGCATGAGTTACTCTGACTGCCTTTCTTGCCCTGTTTGCATGTCCATTATAAAAGTCTGCACTCATCTCCAAGTGCTCCATTTGTCAAGTACCAAGATTTATGAGTCACAAAGATCTGCAACATTCTCTCTGACCCTATCTCCTCTCCTCTCATCCTCTAATTCTTTCTATATTTTCCCTCTGATCATTTCCTCTGAGGTCAGCCAGACCCAGCTGGTAGAGAGGAACAGGGTCAGGCACTATCTGTCTGTGTAACCCTTTTCTACTCATCAATGTGTGAACATGTGTGTGTGTGTGTGCGCGTCTCACATACTGTAAATGTCATCACCCCGCACTGAAAAATAGAAGAGAGTCAGGTGGTGTAGATTGGACTGGAGGTAAGTGATTGGAGAAAAACAGCAGCAAATAGATGAGAGGAGGACTCAAATGATGGCATAAGGAGTCCCTTGAAAATCTTGAAGAGCTCTTGGGTGTGTGCGTGTATAAGTGCTGCCTATTTTGTGAACTGTAGACCATGAGAGCCAATCAGCAAGGGAGCGTGGTGAGAGTCTGGCAAAACACTTAAAACATCTGACGAACTTGATTATCCTGAAGAAGTGGTGACTAAGTGTGGCACTGCAGAAATGGACAAACACACACACACACACAGTTTTGGATCTTCGCCGAAGTTCCTAGAAAATCCCAACTAAATTCACAATCTAGCTTTTATGATTGTTGTATTCTGTTCTTTTTCCTATAAGGTTGGCCTATGTTACTCCTGAAAGAGGAAATACTATGTGGCAAAAAGCATGTGGACACCTTTATATCTACTTGGGGGTTGATTTTCATGGTTTGGGGCGAGACTTTTTTGAACAAATCAAGGAAAATGTTATTGCTACATTATAAAACCATAATTCAGACAATAGTGTGTTCTGATCTCTGTGGCAATAATTTTGTGGAAGGCCCTTTCTTGTTTGTACCTGCCCTTGTGCACTTAAAACTAGACTAAAATCTTGACTCAAGGTTGGCGTGCATCTACGACTTTAATTGGTATGAAACTCTCCTGGTTTAATCATCGATGCAAAATATGAACAACTACATTGGGAAATATCTGGTTCTTCAAAGTCTAAGGTACAAGTCTGTGTTAGGCTTCAGCCAATTGGTAAACGGATATATCGACGATCGAAGGATTGAGCGATGGTTGGATTTTCCTACGCCGATCTCGATTCACCACAGTTGGACGATATGTAACTAGAAATGATTGTCCAACCCTAGATTGTGTACATAAAAACTTAAGACTTATGACTCCCAAGGGCACTTGGACTTGGGCAACAAAATGTCCAATCACAGAAATTAAAATTCCATTGTGCGTGTCACTAATGGTGAACAGAAGCTAAAAATTACAGTAATGAAAAAACTTCTGACGAGGGCTGCCACAGAGCTCATGGGCATTGTGGGGTTTTAAAGTTATCCACCATGCCAAACTGACACAGAAAAACATGATTTCTGAGAAAAAAAGTTGTAATTATTGATAAAGTTATTATTTTGGACATATGCAATTGTTATTTTATCAGTGACAGTCCCTACAGAGGTGGTTGGGAGCAGCTGTTGAGTTGTCCCATTTCAATTATTTGTCTTTTAATGACATACTCAAACACAGGACTCTCCAAGATAATGTAACAATCATATAGGTTAACAATATTTAATCGGTAAAGAAATGGTTTTCCAAGTATGATGTTGCAGAGACCCTGACCTCAACCAACCCTCTCAAAACACCTTTGGGATGAATTGCAATGTGATCCGGGTCTTATCAGTGGCCGGCCGCCGCAATGCTCTCGTGGCTGACAAATCTCTGCGGCCAGGTTTCTAAAATATCGTCTAAAGCCTCAAACCAGAAGAGTGGAGCTTGTTATTACAGCAAATTAAGGCCCAGAGTTCTGGAATGACATGTCCACAGACTTCTGGTCATATTGTAACATATTCATTATCTTGAGATAAAATTGCTTCCTATTCCAGCTTTACTTGTTATGCTATGATTACCTAACATTAAAAGGTATTGCTGTCAAAAACTATTGCAGTTCACTGACTTTATTAATTTATTCCTCCAGTGCTACTATTAAACTATGCCGTAGGTCATTGTTCAGCAAAAGTCTTGTTAAATACACTAAAATATTTCTTCTCTTTTCTCAGTTTTTAAGCCAACATAGATGAAAGTCCTTAAAGTGCCAATAGAAGATGAAAATTCTAACATCAAGCTCACGTGATAGGACTGAAAACTCCAGCACAGCTACAGAACCCAGTGGTGAGATTGTTTTCTCTGCTTTCTTTACTAAGGTCAAGAATGAAATATGAAGTCTCCTTTCTCCTTGTCCTTTCAGCTAAACTAACTTTCCTTTTCCTGTTCATTTTTTTTCTTTCCTTCCCTCTCCAGGCATCTCCTCTGCTCTGCTCACATCTCCACATGCACCTCAAAAAGACACAGGAGAACTTGACTTAATTCTGCAAAAGCTATTCCAGCCTTGTCTTTTGATTAAATAATCTCTCTCTCCCTCCCTCTCTCTCTCACTTTCTCTCTCTTTTACAATTTGTAGGGCAAATCAATGGGCCTTGGTTGTCTGAATATCTGCTGCCAAGTATGGACAGCTATGACCACTTAAAGGAACCAAAAGGAAAAGAAAAAGGAAGAGAAAGATGAGACACCCACTCACTGTGCCCAGTTCAGTCAGCTGCTGAACTACATGCTCGCACACACTCCTAAATCCCCCTCCCTCCTTCCACGTCTAAAAAAGACAATGTAGTCGGAAGAGACAAAAATACAGGAGACAAGAACAAAAGCAGTCAGATACTGTATATACAGTAAAGGTGGAGGGAGATGTAAGTCTATAGGCCACAGTGGAATAGCTCCGATAAGCTCACTACACTACGATCTGATAGGAGCTTTCAGGGACAAAACCTTTCAGTTCAGCCTTTCTGTGCATGTTTAAAAGAAGACAACAAACACCCACGCTCGTCACTACTCTAAAACTGATCGCACAGTTTACATTGAAGTAGAAAGAACAGGTTTGATTTGCTCACTAGAACACACTAAAAAAAGGCTTGCAGCTGAGCTTCATTTAGAATTTGTATCAGTAATCACAGCATCACAGGAACCCTCCTTCCCCTGCTTGTTCTAAGATTTATCCGCTCTCGCTCTTTGGTCTCTGATGACTGTAGAACTGAGCTATGGGTCAGCGGCTTGGCGCTCTTCCATCGCCGCAGCCGCTAAGCCCTCCCACTCCTCAAATGGCACAAGGCTGCACCGAGACCAGCTGGAGCTTTGAAACGGGAAGACAAAAGCAGTTGTTTGTTAAAAAAATAAAAATCCATGATGTTCCTCCACGTTGCTGAGCCCTGCATCCCCTGGCCGCAGCGGGCCTGGCAGGATTTGTTCCGCATCCTGTGTCACATGCATCGCTGGAGAATTTATAGAGTGCTCCTATAATGCACTTCCTCTCTCTAAAAGGGGGGACATAAATCTACCTCTTGTTTTTTTTGTCAAACCCCCTTTTTTTTATTTGCTAAAGGGATCCACGAACATCTATCCTCTTGGCTTGGCACACAAAAGTACCAGCACACGCACACGCACACACACGCACACGCACACACACACACACACACATACAGAAGCCCTATATAGAAAACCATAAATTATAAGACCTGTGTCAATTAATCGTGCAGCTTCACTGGCTTTTCGTCAGACCAGCCACGGCATCAAGCTTGTTACCGAGAGGCCTCTTCCTGGGGCTGAATATTACATTCTAACTGTTTGCATGTTTACTGAAAGAATGAAAAAAAGAAGCACAGTGTGTTTATCTGGATATAATAAAGCAGCAAAAAGGTTCCACCAACAAAGAGTCACACAGTGGATAGCAGAATTAAAATACACAGTGCTGGTAATGAGCTATCTAAATTCAGAGTTCATATTGCTTGGAATTACACAGAAGCGGGGCTTCGGGCAGGCACTGGCAAAAACTCTATAGCTCTTTCTGCTTGGCTGCCAGAAGATTCTCCATGTCGAGCAGCGACACGGTCGGTCTTGGGGAAATCGTTTGAGCCACAGCATGTATCTGTGAATGCAATAATTCCTTTGTAAACGACATCACCTCCTCACTCGTTTTTGCATACTTGGCGTCTGTCAACATGTTGGCTGCACTCTATCACTCCACCACGCATGTAAGCCCACGCACCTCCACAAACACACACACACACTCACAGCGGGGGATGTTAGCACTTCAAGCACTGATTACTGACAACTCTGAAACACATACTAAGTAGACACACAGACATTTAGACACTCACACATGCACACACACGCACGCCGAGTCTGAATGGATGACTCAAGGCTGAAGGTGATTAAAGGAAGTTGCACGTCCACGCTTTCCCGGAATGAAACGGTGGCTAAACAGAAAATGACAGGAGTAGCGGCGCTTCAAAGTTATCTTGAAAACAGCTTCGCATATTGGCGCTACGGAGGCAGATCCTTCGCCACACTTGACACGGACGCGCTTCTTCAGTTGTCATTTCAAAAAACTGAAACAGAGGAGCAGATTCCGGGGCAAGAAAAAGGAGATGATTCGGATTTTGTTCCCCCTTTTGAGTTCTGCTTGCTGCCAACTGAGACAAGAAACAGGGGGGGGGGGGGGCTAGAGGGTCAGCGTAGCAACAGATAGTAAGAAGACAACAGACTTTTACTTTCTTCTGGATTTAACGGCGCTATACAGTACAGTGGCCCTGGGGATTCAATTAGAACCACGGTGTGCTCTGTTTTTCCACCCCCACTGACTTGGCAGTAATTTGTTTTCTTCACAGCCCAGCATCAGATACAAAAAATACATTTATGACAGTGCAACTATCCCATTATTCCTTGCTATTTTACATGAATAAACGATTAAGAATAACACACAATATACCCAAAGAGGTGACATACATTTTCCTGCACGAACATGCAAGCACACAAATCCTCAGAGCATCTCCTCTCCTCTCCATCCACCTCTCATATTAAAATTAAAGTGCATATGAGGCAAAAGCTTGACCTCTAGGTCAGGTCACGGTCTGCAGGTCTGTTAGCATATGTTTTCCCTCCGCACAGAACAAAGATTGCAGCCGCAGCCAGCCGACCAGCAGGGTGGCTCTTCTGTCTGTCAGTAGGCAGCGAGGATGAACAGCTTATCGTGCTCGCGGTGTCTCCCGACTGCCAGACGAAACTGACAGGTGTCACCTTGTTATTTTTGCCGTGTAAAAGCCAGACTTGGTCTACAGGGAGTTGATTAGCACGAACCTGTTGACGCATTTACCTGCTTACCCACGGCACATGGCGTGCTCACTGGAGAATTAAGCAGTCCCGCTGCAATATGGATCCTGCTAGACCTAAAATTAGCTTAGCGGTGATGCAAAACTGCTGACAGTATGGCACACATTGTATGGATGTATTTATCATATATTTTGCACTTTGGGGATTATCTGTCACGTGTTCTGATATTTTAATGAGCCAATTGTGGGTCTGAATTAAACTAGCTTTTTCATAAATCCCACCAATGCTTAATTTACATAATGCACATGGTCTCAGATGGGTTGATCAAAGTTTCAGTGACATATTCTATTCTGTATAACAGAAGACCTGCAGTGGGTGATGTTATAGTGAAACTGAAAACATGCTCATTTCCCTGTGCCATCACATTGCCTGGAGAGGAAGTGCTCAATCACAGTGGACGCAACAGTTACAGATTTGTTTCAGGATATCGTCATATTTATCCTTTTAAAATTTGGACTCACCTATCCAGATGTGAGTTGTGTGAATTCTGTTTAACATGTGTATTCTCTTAAGTCCACAAGAAGCAAATTATAGGCACCACATGCACTGGTAACACCAATGTTTTAATCATAGTGTGGCCATTTTTAGTTTCAAATGCGATGGAAGAAATTGGAAGTCCTAAAAGTACCGAACAATATGGTCTATTCACCTTTCTACTTTAACTTCTCAACCAAAACCAGAGCTGAATAGAAAGACCCATGGGCGTAGAATTGGGTATGGATGATAGGGACATGTCCTTACCAATGTCAAGGTGTTGCTGGATTGGCCCTACCAATATTTTTTACCGATCTTAAGTCTAGCAGCTTTGACTCCAGGTAATGTTAACAGTAAGTTATTTGCAGTGTTGCCAGGTTTGTGTGTTTTCTACAAAAACACACGCTACTATGATAACGAGTGAAAGGGCGACCCTCAAACTCAAGCTACTCTAATGGTTGACAGCAGCAGCAATACTAGTGAATTTACAGCAGTTTGTATGTATTGTTTAACTGTTCCAAATATCAAAAAATTAAGAATGACTTCACTGGACAAAACAAAAATGATTTGATATTAAATTTAATATCGGGCGTTAGGTGTTGTTGGCTAATTTGTGATTACAGCTCAAGACTTCATTACTGTTGATGAAAATTCCTTCCGAAAGCAAATTAAGACATGTCTTAAAAGAGGAACCAAAGTGTCAGTCACAGTTGAGCTTAGTTAATACGAATGTTCTATAATCAATCCAAACATTCATCTTTGAAATTAGTGAGAGAAATATTTACTTTTTAATTAAGTAATTAATTTCTCCCCTTTTCAGTGAGTGGATCAAGAGCAGAGTTATTATTGCATATGTGTTATTAAGACATGAACATTATTTAAGAGCTAAATTAGCCACAGCTCATCCAACTGATCTGTTTGTGACTGCCAGGCATCATTTTATTATAAAAATGCGTATCAGCAGCAGCCTGAGCAGCACAGAGACCCACAGACAGGTGAGCTACAGCCTCTCAGGTGAGCTCTGATGTCACAGAGACGCACAGACAGATAGGTGAGCAGCAGCCTCTCAGGTGAGCTCTGATGTCACAGAGACACACAGACAGGTGAGCTGCAGCCTCTCAGGTGAGCTCTGATGTCACAGAGATGCACAGACAGGTGAGCGGCAGCCTCTCAGGTGAGCTCTGATGTCATAGTGAAAGATTGAGCCATGAGTTCAGGAGTTGAATGAAAAGTAATACAAATAGAAGTTTTGGAGATGATTTAAAGA
Organism: Scomber scombrus; assembly: GCF_963691925.1. Lineage (NCBI taxonomy): Eukaryota > Metazoa > Chordata > Actinopteri > Scombriformes > Scombridae > Scomber > Scomber scombrus. Next base: position 6,755,894 of record NC_084974.1, read on the forward strand.
TAGCATCACTGTGACACTGTCATTAAACTCTTGAGTCGTGGCGCCTTAATCCACAAACTGAGAGACAAAATCTCATGTGAAGTAAAGTAAACATTTTGCAGAGTCAGGCTGTTCATGTGTGTATGTGTGTGCACATGTGCTTATGAAAAAGGGAGAGTGACAGAGAGAGGGTACACATACACAATTATTTTGGCCATCTGACAAAAAAAAGAAAGACCAAAGTTAAAACCAAACCTATACACCCTGAATGGAGAGGTGGATGTTTCAAATGTGTCCATCCAGTATCATATGAAAAATACTGGAAATGTTGCAACAAACGTGAAGATTACACCATACCACAACATCACTGTGAGTCCCTAAGAATATTTACAGTGATCCTACATGAGATTAACACAAACATACACTATATTAAGGTCAGGGCTGATCACCACAGAAACACTGTTTACACCGTCTCCATAGAATATGAAACAAATCCTCAAGTACCGTCAGGGACTGTTATACAATAAATATTAAGTGCTCACTTTCCACAAGTCCACAGAGGAACACGGGTAGAAAAAGAAGAGTTATTGATGCAACACAGGCTGTAATCAGCGCCTGAGCAGTCAGTTATCAGACGGACATTTCTCTGCGTCTCCGACCACATCCACCTAGAATAAAGCAGCAGCGCACTCACAGAGCAAGGCAAGTTGCCCTTCACCTACCGTACCTTTGCTGTGAGCGGCGCTCAACCCCAGAGTCACTACAACCAACACGCCGGCTAGTCTCAGCATCTTCTCGGTGGAGATTCAGCCCTAGAGAGGGGGGCTGGGGGGGGGGAGAGGCGACTTATTTCCTCTTCTCTCTCCTTTTTCTTTCTCGTTCCTCTTTCTCCTTGTGCGCCCTCTCCCTCTTATTCACCGCCTCAAGGTTCTCTATCCTGTCTCTTCAAGCAGTGTGGAAACAGTTGACTGATATGTGGGACAAGGCGGGCAGCGTGGAAATTGTGAAGAAGGACTCCGTGTATCCGCGCAGCACCGCAGCTTGTGTGAAACGGTCGAGCCACCGATTAAAAGTGGTTTGTGCTGAGACGGGACCAGAGAGCAGCGCACCCCGGGACCAGACCAGACCGACGTCACAGGGAGGAGAGAGATGGATTCAGGCGCTTTTTTTCCCTTTCTGCCTCTCTCTCTCTCTCTCTCTCTCTCATCCTCCGCCCTCCTCTCTCTCTCCACCTCCCATCTACTGTATCTCCGGAGCATCCCATTCCCAACACACTCCACCCCAGCGTGAGTGTGCCACGCTGATGATTTAAAAAAAATAGTTTAAAAAGGTACGGTTTGGGCCATCGATCACCTTGTTTAAACCGATTCCAAACAAGTCCCTGAGGAAAATATCGAAATATGCTTTTAAATGCTGATGTTATGCATTATTTTAAGTCATATGCATAAACTCATCAAAGCATACTGAGTCCATACAGTCACTGCAGGCTCACAGTCATTAACTGTAGTGTTTTTCGTCAGGAATGGCCTGAGGATGCAATTAATCTCCCTAAAATATCATTATGAAACTGTTTTAATTTGTCCTGTAGGCAACAACAAAAAAATATTAGCAACCAGCTTGATGTAGGCCAAGACTTCTCTGTGCCGTTTTATTTTCTTTTACCTTTTTCTGTTTCCCCCTAAGACAACATTTCTGAATTTCTTGTTACTGCTCACCAGCAGAGATATTTCTGGACTAAAAGATATCAGTTGCTTTAAGCCTAAATGCTTTGACTCAGCCTTTCTAAAAGGCAAAGATAGATAGACAGACTTTAATATAACTGGGATGCTAAGGCATTTAGTCCAATCTTATTGTATTCTATTTCAAATATTCTCGTTGCTTTCTGAGATATGCAATTAAATTAAAATATCTCTAAGCTACATGGCTCATTTTTGCTACAGAGGGCTTTATTGTTTCCCATGTTTCAGAGGAAAAAAATCCTCATTTCATTCTTTCAGTTTTTCTGTGAGGTGTGTGTGTGTGGGCGTGTTGGCACGCATGTGATTGTGTGTATTTGTTTGTTGTTTTCGTGTATTTTTTTTCTTTTTGGTTGGTGGCAGGCAGTAGGATTAATAATAACTTTTTCAATTTTCCTGAGTAGCCTATCGCAAAAAGGAACTTTTTCTCTTGGACTATCTCTGCTGGTTAAGGATTATTCTGGGAGGCAGAGAAAATATTGCCAGTGCTATCTAGAGGGGGAAGAAACTAATACAAACCGATGACAATGCACAGATTTGAATCCACACCATCCAGTGATGAAAATGAATTTGGTCTTCTTATTCACGGTGAAATGACCTAAGTGGCGTACAGCCGACAAAAAAAAAAGGCATTCCTTGGCTTGTGTACAAAGATGCAACAGAGAGCCATCTGGTTCTCAAACCGAGGTGCTGGGACCCCAATGGGAGCTTCAGCAACATGAGAAATACATCAATTCTATGTCTATACAGACTATAATATTGTTTTAACCCTCTTGATGTTTTAGATTCTGTATACAGAGGAGTATAATTATAACTCACCACCAGTAAAAATCACTGGGTTAAGATTTTACCCAATAGCTCCATACAGCAACAACATAATATTGGGAGAATGTTACCCAGAAAGCCACTCAAGACAGGGATTTGCACAGCTTTTCAACAGTTAGCTGATGAAACAGTGAGGATGCTGTCAGTATACTCTGTATACTACAGACTTTGTAACAGGCTGTGAGCGAAAGACAAACATTTAGTTAAATGTGTGTGTGTGTGTGTGTGTGTGTGTGTGTGTGTGTGTGTGTGTGTGTGTGTGTGTGTGTGTGTGTGTGTGTGTGTGTGTGTGTGTGTGTGTGTGTGTTTGTGTGTGTGTGTGTACTGTGTGAGAATCTGCCTGTAAGCGAGCAGTGAAAATGTGGAATAGAGTTTCATTAAACAGCATTGAGTGGATGTATCAACATGGTAAAAGTGAGGAGAGGTCCAAATTAATCAATTTTGGGTGGGTGGGACTTGTCGCCCATGGCCAGGTCAAAAATAAGTCCAGAAGACAATCTTTGTACCCTGATGGTGTTTAGATTTTATAAATAGAAAAAGAAGTGGGGAATCATTTTTCTTAATGCTAGAACAGGAAAAGTCATTGAGTTTCATCCTGAAAACATGAATAAATTAGTCATATCTCACAGGGGCTTTATTCTATCATTCCAATTGATTATGAGTTTGTCAATTGGTTTGTTCCTAATGAATTCATCATTGTTTTACATCAATGTACTGGGGTCCCAGGGGACTTGTAACTATTTTATTCATAGAGTTAATGGTTGCTGGGGGTCCTGATTTAAAGTATCACACACTATCAGGGGAAGTAGTGACTCTGTTGGTCATTTTAAAGGAGACACAGATGCAGTGGTGCATAAATAATATGCAAAATTGTCTGAAAATAATGGGGTTTTCAGATAACATTAATTACATAAATAAATTGAGAAGAAATACATTTTGAAATACATTTTGCTAGATCAGTTTTTTCTTACAGTAGTTTACTCTTGTGGGTCTCCAGGGTCCTTGTATGATAAATATGTTGGTAGGATGAACAGGTATATTTGACCCAGAGGGTTAATGTTACCACCTGTTGTGTACCTGTTATTAAAAAATTATATAATATGAATCCCCTAAAATATATTGCACCATATAGTATGATGTTGCATCTCCTCAGGCGTAACAACACTTAAGAACATACAGTACAGGCTAATATGTTCCTCAAGGATTTATAGCACGACCACAGATCTTCTTCAAATTATAGCCATTAATCAGCAGAAACAAATATGCTAACACACAAAAACCTGTGCACAAAATAACTAATCTTAATCTAGCAAGGCAAATCACCTGGGGCCTCAGTGGGGCAGCTTATTTCCGGAGTTTAATATGAGTTTCTGTATCAGTGATGGGGCTGCATCAGGCAAAAACACTTTCATTTTTTCATCAAGGCTATTTCCCAAAATTACAACCTGCTGCAAATGGCCAATTTTGTTAGAATTCACTTTCTGCTGTCTAGGTTTTTTCCGATGCTTTTTCATTATTGACACACATTATGCCCACTAGGCTACCATATCCACCTCCCCGGGAATATGGAATTGCAAGCTATAACACTAATGTGATATCACGCTGTGTCCGTCTGTCTGCTCAGAGTCCAGATGAAAAAACAACAACAACCAACACTGTTCTCTCATAGTGTGTGTGTGTGTGTGTGTGTGTGTGTGTGTGTGTGTGTGTGTGTGTGTGTGTGTGTGTGTGTGTGTGTGTGTGTGTGTGTGTGTGTGTGTGTGTGTGTGTGTGTGTGTGTGTGTGTGTGTGTGTGTGTGTGTATTAGGCTATCTAACCTGGCTGAGTAGTTTAATGTGCAATTCTGTCTAATGAAGCTTAGCGAAAGCTCAGACAGGAAGACCATTTTTTTTGTATGCTTACGTCATAGTTTTATTTCTCATTCTTTAGTCATTCTGATGCTTCTCACAGCTCATACTGAACTCTGTCAAAGCTCATCATTTTCTTGCTGTATTTCTGGAGCATCAATTGACACGTCAGCTGTTCACATCTAACCAATAGCACGGTGACACACCTTCTTGTCAGCCTATCATATTGCAGCTGTCTTTTTAAATGTTCTCCTTCTCTGCTCAGGTGCTTTCCGGATGCTGTTTTTGCAGATTCATCAATGCAAGACTTCAACCTTTATCAGCCCGATCAGTCTCAGCAGAGTCACATTGATATAATTTGTGTATGTGCTCTCTCTCCTCTATCCCTTTCTCCCTTCTCTCTCTTCTCCTTCTCTCCCTTTCCCTCTCTCTCTCCCCTCAACCCCAACCGGTTAAGGCAGATGGCCGCCCACCGAGAGCCCGGTTCTGCCTGAGGTTTCTTCCCGAAAAGGGGTTTTTCCTTGCAACTGTCGCCAAGTGCTTGCTCATGGAGGAATATTGGGTCTTTCTAAATTAATCAGTGAATACAGTCTTGTCCTGCTCCATGCGAAAGGTGCCTCAAGTTGACTTTTTGTTGAGATTTGGCCCGAGATTGATTGATCGAAGTCATCAGCCACCATTGCCAGTGTCTGGACTCCATGGGGGGATCTATCATGCTGCTGCTCAGGACTGACATCCTTCGATTCAAACATTCTCCCTGCAGAATCCAAGCGCCAAAGACTTTGACAATACCTAATCATTAATATCATCTCCAATAAAAATTATTTTACTTTATTCTCTGGTCTCTCCTGATTGAACTGTAAGTATTTCACTCTTTGGGGGTGTTAGAGACATATATTACAGGCAGCCATTTGCTAAATGATGGTGGAAACAATAAGAAGATGACCATATTTGTTTAAAATGAATGATTGCAGCATAGTGCGATACATATATAATATGTTAGACTGTTAAGGGTTTGGGCCTCAAAGAACAAGTGCAGCATCAACAAGGATTTAAATGGTTGTTTGGGAGGGGGTTTATAAAGCAGCGCTGCCTACAGAGCACTCAGCTCTTTTTTGATGCTCAGGCACAAGGACATTCTAAGGTTGTCCAAATTATTGACAACTAAAAAGTGTCACGCAGTGCATTACGCGCTGGCAAAAACAGCATCAGCAATCACAGTGACCTGTGGCTCTTGAAACTATCAACTTTGTGAAGAAAGTGTGATTATAAGTTCATCTCGCTGTGATGAAGTAGATGTAATAGTTTTGTTTTGTATAGATTTTTGTTCTTTGCTGCCCTGGGCTCATTCCACATCCATTTATGATACAGTGCTGCAGAGCACAGCAGTGCTAATGAGTCGCCCTCGGTGCACCTGGGTGACATTTCATATGGTGCAACACAGAAGCTTCTGCAGAGATTTATGAGCTACAGTTAACGCAGCAGCATCAATGATCCCACAATACAATAGAATTGACAATGCAAGTAGTTGTTATGAATAGTCAGGCTGGTGAGGTTGTCCATACTGCCCATTTACTATGCTTAACCCATGCAATACTATGCTTATATTGCTGTCTAGTCACTGTAGTGTAGAGTTGAGTTGAATACATAGAGGGTAATTTAAAGTCAATATCTTTTACTAGTACACACATACTGAGAATGCAAACCTAAGCCTAAGAATGCTGCTGAACACACACACAGTTTTTTTCCAGCAAAGTAAGTCTGGGTGGAGATCCCTCTGTGCACAGCAAGTGTGACAGATAGAGAAGCACACTCATGCATCTTAATTTGATCATTTACTGAACACATGGAGAGAATAGAAAAACCCATCCTCTTCATTGCTGCAACCAACGGTCCGTTGTGCTGTTATTTGGGGTATAATACAGAGAAGTGAATGGCGTATAAATGCTTCCTTTTTTTTTAATACCTGGGTTCATTTGAATGCATGAAAATGATCTTGTAGGAAATGCATGTTTAGATATTTAAAGTAAAGTTTCAGTATCACCCCCTCCACCCATGACACAGCTTCTAAACCTCATCTTCTATCTTGTCAGTAAAACCACCATCACCTTCCTCCTTCAACTGAGGTCATTTTGTCTTAAGCTACCACCTCTCCATGTTTCTATATTATTCATCCTATATCTCCTTTTGCACCCCCCCTCCCTTTATTTTTCTCCCGAAGCCTCTGTCGTCTCCTAGAAACTCTGTACACGGCCTAATCACTCCACTGTCACCGCATTCAGATCTCTCTATCCACCCCTCGCTCTCCAGTTAGAGTTTGTGACAGAGTGCAGTGCCTCTGCATACTCCCACTGACAGCTGGCTCGGGCTGGATGAGGAGGAGGACAGATGAGAGGAGAAAAAGGCGAAGAGATAGGCCATCATCCCCTTGGCGTTTCCCCTCGGCTCTTTCTGAGGAAGTGTCTGTGGTGGTGCTTTGATGCCGCCTACATCTTGCAAAGGTCTGAGACGGTGAGAATGCCTTCTGGCCCCGTTTTGCTTCGCCTCGCCTTACTCGCAAGAAACTGGGCAAGAGGTTGTCAACTGCTACAAACCACATACATCTCTCAATCCCATTACTGAAAGCTGTAAGAGTTAATACTATCTTCTCTCCAGTCAGACAATGAAAATTCACATTAGAGACTTTGTTTTTTTTTCCTCATTTGAACACATTGTTTTTTGTTTTTATTCTAAATGGCTTTGCTTAATCTAATTCTCTTTACCTCTCTTTTTTAAAAACACGTAGGACCATACCACTGTTTTTACTCTTTTTTTTTACCCATTTTCTACAAATTTTCACTATATACTTTACATCACAGCTTACCATTTAACAAAAAATACAGATGTGAAATTTAAATGTACAGTATTTTTTTTTCTTCCTTGCCTTCCATTTAATTTCTGTACAATTGGAAAATGTTTCAGCTGGATCTTTAAACCTGTTTGTCATATATAATCAATCACAGTGAATATCAAGTCTGCTTTCCTTTTTGTCAGTTATATAAATGTACATCATGCATTTCCACACAAGAATATAGTAACAGTGACCACATGTAATGCAGTTTTGATGTTCACTGTGATCTGTCATTGGAAAGATAAAGTATACAGTATCACCGTTTAAGTGTCAACACGTGTCATTTATGAAGAAATGCAGAGAGAAAGGGTGAGGAGGTTGGGCTGGTGGATTGTCATGTAATGTAGCATGTCTGTGACGAACCAACAGTTAACACTTATTCAACCCTCTCTAGAGGTTGTTTCAATGTTACTTTTTACTGCACCATCATGTCATACGAAAAAAAAAATTGCACTTGTTTTGCGCTGAAGTTAAACGGAGCCACTTCCTGCACATTTCTGTCTGTTCCAATAATCTCAACAATCTCTGACGACTTCGGATTCTGGAGGATTTTTGTTGCTCTGCTCTTTGGTGTATCCTCTATCGGCTGTCCATTCAGCAGCACCGTATTTGTTTTCGTCTGTCCCCTCTTTTTCTCTTTTGCTGTTTTTTTTTGTTGTTGTTGTTGGCTTTCTGTGCTGCCTGACTCTCTACAGTCACCAAAGCTGCTGTGGCTGTCTTTGAATAGCAGTCCTCTTCTGGTCCAAGGCAGATTTGGCTGCAGAACAACAGGCTTGTTTGTGGGTCTTGGCAGCGATGCTTGCAGACCTGTGGGGTGGAAGGAGGCGGGGGGTGGCGGGAGGGTTGGGTTTTTTTTGCAGTGCACTTAAAGGTGAATGTTGATGTTTGTGTGTGTTTGTGCGAGGGAAGCAGACAGAGAGAGAGAGAGACAGAGAGAGCGAGAGAAAGAAGAAGAGAGTATATGTGCATTTCCTTCTTTTACCTTGGGGGCAAAGGGTCAGCTGACCGTGACCGGCCTTAGCAGACACATTTATACCACAGTCAGACCTTCCCTTTCCTCCACATCTGGGATATCAGTCACTTACAGACAGAGAGCACTAAACAAACATGAGCTTGACCTCTATACACACATCCATAACGCACACCACACACACACACAAATAAAAGCTAATTCAGAGACATGAAAATAAAATCTGAAGAAACACACACACACACACACATACGCACGCACAGGGAAGGCTGCAGTCTTTTGTTCTAAACCTCAAACATTTTCCAATGACCACAAATCAAGCCAATTTCAACCGTGCACAAAAACAATCGAGCATTCCTCAGCTCCAGTTTTCCACACTGACTAGAAGGCATTCATGTACTCGGTTTGGTGTCTTGGAGGAAACAGCAGGTACATTTACTTTGACTTTATGGCTTCAGCAGAGTATTGACTGAAGAAATAGTGATGATAAAAAATATATATATAGAATCAACATTGAGGCAAGGCTACTGTCCCTAGTGTGTGTGTGTGGTGTGGTGTGGGGGGGGGGGGGGGGGGGGGGTCACAGGTAAAGGTCACATTAAACATATATGTGGTAGCAGGAGGAAGGAAGAAATCCGCCTCCATTCGGGTCTCCAATTTATGTAGGGTCACGATGAAGCAAATTCTGGCCTGCAGCAGCCCTGACTCAATTTAGAAGGTGCAACATTTAACACGTACACATCAACTTTTTTTTTTACTCAGTCACTACACAAAGCGAAAAAAAATGTGTGAGAGTGGAAGCTCAGACTATAAATGGGGTCTGAAAGTAAAACGTGATCTTTAGCCTGGGAACGGCAGAAGATAAACACAATGTGGTTTCGGTGGGTCTGTTTCGTTGTATTGGTGGCCTAGTTAAGAAATAAAAACCCCAAAAAACAAGTGTGAAATGAGTGTGGGGGACATGATTATGTAGTTCTAATATGTCAGCATGTGCAGATCGTCAAGTGTTGAGCATACCTGATGTAGAGTGTCCTAACTGTCAACAAATAATCCCCCGTTTCCCGACGTTACATCTGGACTGTTTAAAATCTAGATCCTTTTTGGATCAATTTGCTACAGGCATATACAAATGCCCCCTCATTTGGCAGAGCTTACAGGACTTGAGTGCTGCTGGCTCTCAAACTGAGGCTGAGACAAAAAGCACAACAGCCTCGGCTGCATCACAGGATTTACAATCAATAGACACACGAAAAAGGGCCAAATGACGTTAAGAGCAATCAAAAGAAGAGCTAACAAGGATGAAGGAGGATTATGTCTTATCCTTAAACTGAAAGTTTATCATAAGCATTTTCTGATACCACCTACTAATGTTTGAGGCATAAAAAGAGTACATGGAATAAGACCAGTGTAGCACAAATGTTAATAATATTTGGAATACCTTAATTTTGCCTCCATCCTTAAATCCAAATTGCTGCTTGCATTAAATGTTTTTGAAAATCACTTTATAGAAGTGTAAAATATTATACAACAATTTAGTGGAATTAATTAATATTTTATCAAAAAATGTTTGTGAATATTCAGGAGTATTTTTAACTACTTGTATTTTGTAGTTAAAATAATGCATGAGAGCTAGCAGGAGGAGGACATGCACAAGCTGCCAACAAAAAAAACAACAACAAACATGGACAATGCATGATTAAAAATATTTAAGTTGACTTTGTATCTTAACTTTAATGAGCTTGTTTCTGAAAGTTCAGTGAACTTTGGTGGGACTGTGGCTCAGGAGAGTGGGTCGTCTAATCAAAGGGTGAGCGGTTTGATCCCCGGCAAAGTGTTTTTGGGCAAGACACAGAACCCCAAACTGCTCCTGATGGTTGGTCCACTACTGCATTAGTTTGCTGCACTGACTGAGGTAAACTGTAAAGCACATTATATAAACTGAACTATATAAATGCAGCTATTTAACTGTTGGTTTTGCATTTTCACAACCCATGAGCTGACTTAGAACTCATCATTCAATCTAATCTCAGTTAACTCGCGTTGTCAAGGCTCAAATGTTTTACAGTGTGTAGGATGCAACACATACTCTCTCGTAATAGCAGTAACAGTCTGGGGAATTACTTTTGTACTGATTTTATCCGCCTCAGATGGGAACTGAAAATAATGTGGCTTCACATACAGAGCTTTTGCCGTGCACATCTATCTGCAAAACATCAGAACATAGGTGGCACGCAGAGTGGAAAGAACAACCACCGAAAAATTTTCAGTTTCAGGAAGACGGCAACCAAAATCTGATCAAAACATGACAGTCTTGCTGTTTAAGGTCATCAGTGGAATCGAAAAAATGCATTCTACAGTGATTTTGTTTGTATACTTAACTTTACAAAGAATAAAAAGACAGTTGTAATGTAAATGTGAGGTTTTATTAAAAATAATAATGCATTTTTTGAATGTTTTTCATCTTGTATATCACATATACTTATTGTAACAAAAACTATATACACACACATATATTTAAACACACACACACACACACACATTCAGTTTAAATCGTATGAATTTAACGCCACCTGTCCCTGAGAGGTGTCAATCTCCTCTTTTTTCTTCCAGAAGCCATCGAGAGAAAAATAGTACAGCAGTGGATCCAGACAACAGTTCACACTGGCCAGACATGACAGTGGCATAAAAAAGGGTCTCCAGTCTTCAGATATAACAACCAAAGACACGGGCAAGAAAAATATGATGAACATAATCAAGTTCATGGCAAAAATCAGCATGACGTTCATCTTCTTGTTGACTTTTGCGGAGTCAGTGAGATGTCTGCGTAGAGTCCAAGACACCAAAGCAGTGGTCACAATGTTGACGGCCAGCAGAGTACACACTAAAACAGGCTGAAGGTAAACCAGTCCTGTTAGAGACTGTCCACTCTTGCGGTAAAATTCAAAACAGGTATCATCTTTGCCACTGTCTAAGTATCTTTTAAAGCCAAAGCTTTCTGGTATGTTCACCATAACCACAGAAGTCCATATGAGCACAGAAGACTTCCAGGCGTTGGAAGTGGTTCGCAGATGGCGTGTCCTCAGAGGATAAACTACAGCCAGCAGCCGATCTATGCCAATGAATGTGATGAAGATGGAGCTTGAGCGGACGTTGTTGATGAAGAGCATTGTAATCCAGATGCATGCCATTGTATTCAGAGGCCAGGTACCTGTGGCATAAAAGTAGACCCTCATGGGCAGGGAAATGACCAGCAGCAGGTCTGAGATGGCCAGGTTGACCATGAAAACAGCACTGGGGGTTTTGATGCTGTGTCGGCGAAGCAGAATCCACAGTGACATAGCATTGAGAGGCAAACCCAGCACCATAACAGATCCAAAGACCACAGCATAAGCTGTGTTCTTTTCTGCCAGCTCTGTTGTTGTATTGTTACACATGTTTCGTTTCTTTGTTAAACAGTACAGAAGTGGCAGCGACTGAATGTAGCTGAGATGGAAACTCTGATAGCCCCGCCTCCCTCTGAAGCAGCTGTATGAGGAGAATTGTGACTAAAGGTTGTGTCTAGCAGATGAAGTGACAGAAAACGTTGAAACAGGAAACAGCTCAGGAAGAGTCGAAGTTTGTAAAAAAGCTGAGAAAAAAAGTGGGAGGATTAAGTCATAGAAACCTGTGTGCACAGTATTCTTACAACCCATTATCTGAAAACCAATGGATATCCTGACATGTTCTTTATAGTTTCATATGTAAACAGTTTCTCACAGCGATCTGCCAGTCAAGAGGGCTGAAGAATGTGAAGAACAAAATGCAAAAAGTGTGGTAAATGGTCTAAAACAGGATATTCAACTTTGTGAGTGTCACGTAGAATCATTCTGTACAAAAAGGTCTATGTATGTGTCATATAGTACAGTTTACTGACACACCATCTGTGCTATACTGGGAAATGTCTGTAAATGAAATTCTATCTGACCTGGAAATCATGCTAATTATCGAAGCACTTTCATTGTGCACTATTTACTGGCTGAAAAGGGAGGAAAAATTAGTATGATCAGTCTTTCCCACAGAAATTTGAGAGACCATGGTGGCGGGACACCACATTTTAAGTCAAATGCATCATTCTGGTGCACTCTGAGAGCAACATTAAGGGAAAAAATGTGTGCTATAGTAATTTAACTACTGGTTGAACTACTGGTTGGAACGGTGATGACAAAACAAAAAGGTCACAATCATTTTATCAGTTCATAAATGTTCCAAACAAACTATCAAAAAAGACAAATGCTCATATTTCAGCTCTGAAACAAAGAAAGTTCAACTAGTTCATTACTTATGAACATACAAAATACTGTTTCAGTAAATATAATTTTCTGCATTGTGTTTCTTCAAATAACTAAACTAACCGTCTTTGCTTATCAATAACTCAACTTCCAGATGTCTTAGAAGTGGATCAGGATCAAAGTTGATTTATTGTACAGATGGAAATAAAGAAGATCTCACATTAAGACTTTGCTTTTTACACTAAACCAACTAAAACAGTGTGTTTTAAATAGCACGCCGGTTTGAGGTAGATCTACAGGGTTGAGTGGAGGTGTGTGGGGAAGTTTATTTCTGTTGTTAAACGTAACCGCTGAGAAACAATCAGAAAATAACATGTTATTAATCAATTGATGATTGATGATGATTGATTGATGTTAGGTTATCAGAAGGTGGTACACCATCAAAAAGGTCAGTGTTAGTGACTCTCCTCACTTTAAAGTACACGACCTTTGTATGTAACTGTTTTTTTTAACACTGTGGGAACATGGCTACAATCAAAGCAAAAATATAATATACCATCCATGATAATACAGGTTTTTTACGGGTTTTTTACGTGATAAAAACGTGTCATATCACAATATCAATGATATAGCGACACAATGACGTATAACGCATTTACGTTCCCTAGCACGCAAAACATACCGTTGAGTACACCCAGGCTATGAAGGCACGCAAGGAGGAGATACTAGCAGCTGGTGATGTGCGGTATCGCTGGAGCACTCGCTAGTTGCACTCTATTTTACAGGAAGAACAAACAGTGGATGGAAAGTGAACCATCGGACAATACCCTGACAAACGCAGGGAACCTGACAGACCAGACCTTTGACTCAGCAACCCTTAAAGAACGTGTAAAGTGAATTCAGACATTTTCTTCTAAACACATTAAATAGGTCATACATTTATTTCTATAAAAGGTGTAAAAAGCATTTCAACCATTTAAATTTGAATTGTGGAGCTAAGCTTCACCAACTGTGTTTCAAGATTTCTGTGTCTGGATTTAATGGGCGAGTCTGAAAATCTACGTCACCGGTGACCAATAGCACGGTTACACACCGGAGCATAAACCCACCCCTGCTGCTGTAGAGGTAGAAATACATTCAGCGCACACTACTACTACTACTACAGTCTACAGTTAGCCAGTTAGCTGCCAAGCTAACTGCAGAGTTAGCCACCGAGCTAGCCGCCGAGTGAGCCGCCGAGTTATCAGCTGAGTTAGCCGCCGAGCTGCTAATTTTGCAGGGTGGTTAACAACACATTTTTCTGTGGTATGTCAAACTCAGAACACATATTTATTATCATTTTACACAGACTTTAAGTCTACAGTGTTCTCCAAGACAGACAGATGCAGTTTTATCATACAGCGATAGTTTGATCCAAACGCTTACTTTGAACAGCTGCTGACAGACAGAGGAGCTCTTTACAACACACACGTTCCCTTCCGTATAGCACAGGCTAGCAGTTGTTGCACAGACACTCTCTCCTCCTCCTCATCTCTCCAATCGTCTTCATTTTGATTTAAATTGCAGTAATGTCTTTTGTGTTGTTCTCCTCGCTAACATTGTGCTCGGGTACAAATTGAAAAGGCTGAACAGAATACAACATAGACATTTTTATCTCGCTGTACTGTGAACAGACTGGTACCGAAAACTGCTGCAACCATTTGACATCGCTAACAGTTACCCACAATGCTTTGCGACGTAAACAAAAGACTTATGAGTTATAGGATTTTTTCCAATTTTATTTTTTATATCACATTCATATAGTTGTGGACTACGTTAATATAATAAGGCCTACTATGCTATGTCACTACTATTGCACTATAAGGCTGCTGCCACCTTGTGGCAAAAGATTCACATTTCAAATTAGTCTGTCATCAATGACAGTAGCTCATTGGAAAAGAAGGATGGGAAATCCCTTCATTTTGTGTGCACTAATAAATGCTGCTGCCTGCAAGCTGCAATCACAGATAAAACATTGTTCAGTATTTTTTTCTATATCGTCATAAATATCGTTATCACAAATTACTTGAGGCCGTATCGCCCACCCCTATTTGGAAGGTCATAAAAATGCTGATGATAAATGTATCAACACAACACTCTTTTTGTTTTTTTACCATCTGCAGCAACTAAAAAACGATTATTACTTTGTGTTGGTTATGTTTAAGTGCTCACAGGAATTGGTTACGCTTATGAAAAGGTCACAGTGTAGATTTAATACTTGAAAAAGTCAAGCACATGTTTTATTAACATCTAATCAAAACCACAATATTTGCCTAAACTTAAACCCAGAGCTTTTGTTGGCTCACCAGTGCAGAATTTAGGATGTGAAACCCACTGTCTGCTGTCAAAATATCATCCGTTCGCTCACATATCAAGCTGCACCTGTTGCCTCATTAAGGTCTTGCATTAATTTTAAAAACTATTTTAACACCATTTACATTTACAAGGCTCTGCCTAAATTCACACAGGTCTTGTTTTGAACTATATGCACATGGCTAACACATTACACAGAGACACACACACACACACACACACACACACACACACACACACACACACACACACACACACACACAAAATCCTTTGCAAGTGTTAGAAACAGCAAGATAAACAGTAAAAAGGCCACAAGTGTTTCATATTCAATCTTTTACTACCACTGACACTGGTATGTTAAGAACATGACATCCTGCTCGTCGATTCACAATGTTCATGACATGTCTCTATAGTCTGTCATAACCACAAATACATGTAGTTCCTGTATTCATGTTTTTTTATGGCTTCACATTAAATCCCCCCTGTAGTACAACTTAAATTCACCACTATAGAAAAGCACCAGAGAACATGTGTCAGAAAATGGAAGATGGTAGTGCTGTTTATTCATTTAAATAAGGTGTTGTCAGTAATGTACAGCCCAAAGTTTATATTTGATAACTTAAAGTCTCCCTCCACTCCAAAATGTTTTTTTCTTCCTTGATCCTAAAGCTAGATGTTTGAGCTTTACTGTGAAACCGCCAGTGCACAAACACTGAGAATGGACTTTACACTGAAGCAGGTTTCTAAACCTCTGTAGTGAAATATATTTGCATATTCATACATTGTGGAATTTTTAATGAAGAAGTTTAATGAGTAGATGCCATTTTAAGGATTTTAAAGTGGCAATTATACTTTCTTTGTGAAAAATGATATCATATGTAGCACCCAACCCATGTAGCTATATAAATACTAACTGTTTATGAAGTGTTGTATAATTGTAGGCTGGGTTCTGGGTTCTCTTACCTGTGGCTGGCTATGCTACCCTGCGTAACAAAAATGTAATTACCTGTTTTATAACGTTTAACCTAATTATGAATTACAAATATATGACGGTGCCACCACTTATCAGAACTGTATAGTATGAATCACTTATTTTAATTCGCGTTTTTAACTCCAATTACACCTTAATGAATTGCACATATGGCACACACATACCCAGAACTTTTAATGCAAGTAATGAAATGAGTAAATTATAACAAATATTTAAAGAAGTTCTAAAAATAAAAGGCATGTATAAAATATGGAACAAAACTCAAAAGGTGTTTCCCTTTTTACTACTTTCTCAAATTATGACCACTTTCTGTTTTATGTACTAATTTTAAAGCTGCTAACCACAGCAACACTCACTCACTGTGCAACCAAGATAAGATCATGTCCTTTAAACCGTGCAGGCCTGAGTCGTTACTTGATAGAGTTATGACTAAAAACAAATGGCAGCTTAACTTGCAAATGCAAGCTAGCAAATAAAATAGAACATGCATTGGTTAGTGGTTACTCACAGATCTCTGAGTTGAAACATGTTCAAAGGTCGATGAACAGGTGGATGCATGATGAGGGCAGATAACTGAGGTTACAGGCTGGCGGGTAACAACAGTCCGGATGAAGTGATAGCTTAGCAGAAGACGTCTGAAGTTACTCTTCTCTTGAGTCCCTTGAATACACACATGACACATGAAAGTGTTTTATCAGTCACTTAACTCATCCCAAAGCTCCTTTACTTCTCATATCGAGTTCATTTTAAGCTTTAAACTAGTTGACCACATTAACACACGTTAGCAACATACAGTAGCATTAGCTACTACTTCTACAGTGAAATATGTGCTAATATAACCAACGCGCTAACCGCAATTAGCATCTGTATTTTACACACTGCATTACGATAAAGCGAAAAAAACACACACACAGGTATTTACCTTCAGCAAGTAGCAATTATATCCGTGAACCGTTGGTAAGACTCTGCATTCACCAAAGTAATGTAAAAAAACACTCTTCAGCAGCATAAACATCTTTAGCACAGCTCCTCTGTTTGTCATCTGAGAGCCATGATAGTCGGCAACTTTATTCTACCGGGTCACCTGTAAACCCCGCCCCTCTAATTACCGATTGGCTGACGAGTTGGTAACAACCAATGGAATTAAAAAACTGTCAAGATGGACAGCTTTATGACCTCCGACACCATAGGTTGTGACCTAAACACTAAATCCGGCGCTACAATAAAATTGACCACTGAATGAAAGTTTTCCCTTTTTAAACATTACATCAAATCTTTAACATGACTCTTCATAACAATGTAACCATGAGGGTCATTTAGCCCACACTCCACTAAATAGTAACTCTTAACATCTTAAAAAATTATGAGGTGAACAAAACAGACAAACAGCATAATCTGTACTCTCTTTATTGCTAGATGGAAATCTGCCTTCACATGCAACCGTAAAAGTGCTCTATAAACTAGTTTTGGACTTGAATGAAACTGGCCCACAGTTAAACACAATTGCTGACCCTTGTTCTATTCTAATGAGTACAGCAAACAAACTACTTGAATTGCAGTGAACTTCACCACCACAATGACAAAGATTGTTTATCTGTCTGTAGTGTTTTTTAATTCACTATGAACTGAATTGTTGTTGATTCATCTCTAGTTTTGTTCATGTTTATTTGTCTAAAGTGAAACATTTTTAGACAGGGCTACACATATTATTGTTTCAAGAAGATCATGTTAACATGTCTTATACTGTGCTGCTTTTTGTTGTTCGTGTGTTTTATTATAAAAGGAAACACCTGGAAAAGTGAAGCATTGTGTGCAATCTCACCACAGCAGCAACAACGCAAACATTGTACCTTTCACCTTATCACCCAATCTCCAATTTGACACGTACACTCTTTTTCCTTGAAACTCTCTCAGTCACAACCTTTTGAAAGATTGAAATCCCAATGGCTGCTATAATGACAGCGATTATGTGATTTTGCCTGACTCACACACTTAGATAAAAGGTGTGGGTTCTTTAGGTAGTGTTAAGCTGGCTCATACCTGTATGCTAGGCACAAGAAAGCCTAAATTGATTTCTCTGGTAAAAGCAAGGATGCCATTTTCTCTGGGCCCTAATATTTAAGAAACTTGAGTGCTTCTCAAGACAGATAATCTTTGTTATTAGCACTGCAGGTAGAAACAATGTTTTAAAATGCTGCGCCTGCTGCTCGTGTAGACAGCTAGATGGACAGGTAGAGCTGGGGGAACTAATGTGGGAGAAAGGTGGTGCAAGTGTCTTTTTTCATGTGTCTTTTTATCTATATGCAACAAGGCAAGTTTGAGAAAAAAATCTAGTCTTGTTAGGGGTACAGAAGTCATAAGGGAAAGTAACAAGGTGATTTTCTCAGAGACCATATATGGTGAGTTTGATCAATCTAACTGCGTCAGCATGTGAGCACATAACACTTAACAGACCCACAAAGAATCACAGCTTTTCTGAGAAAGCTGTTTTCAAGGACGCAAAGTAAATTTACCTAAGCAGAAATTTCTTGGAATGACAAGTTGTGCTGTATTCTTTTATGAGTCATAAGTGTGATCATTTGCATATGTAGTCATATAACACATCCTGAGATTTGACATGAAATCTTTTAGTACAGACCCAAGTCAGGTTTAACTTTGAGGAGGATAGTAACAGCTGTCTTTGTCACCTGCCATTACATATGTAGTCACACTGTGGGTCACATTAAAACATGTATGTCAGGTTTAATATGCTGAGAGTCAGAATGAGAACCACAGAAAGAGGTTTATGAGAGGCGTTTGTTGACATCTTTCACAGAAATGTCAATATCAGAAGTGCAGCAAAGGTGCACAGCATACACAATGTCTGAACAATGCACATGTTTTCAATGACCCCCCTCATTTTTAAATTGCTTTTACATGTAATATATGTAAATCTGTTTTGTTTTGTTGTGTTGGCTTGTGTCGCTGTTTTTCTGTTAGCCTGTCTTGTCATCATGTCTTTCTTGCATGTTATTTTTGTTCTTATCAGTCTGTCTTGTCATCAATGTTTCTGTGTAACTTGTCTATTTGTTGCCCCAGGGCTCCTTTGTAAAAGACATTTTAATATCTCAATGGGACTTCGCCTGGTTAAATAAAGGATAAATAAAATAAAAAAACAATATGATTATACCGATAATGCAGGAGGAGGGCAGAGACAAGTAGACCACCAGGGAACAGGTCCTATAAAAAGGTCTTCAGAGAAAAAAGAATAAATTACCAGTTCAAGTTAATACCATAGTGTTACTTTTTAAACCTTTGCTGACATGAAAAATTCCATTTAATATTTTTTTAATTAAGATAAAGCACATACTGTTTCCAATTGCATATTAACAAGAACATTGTCCGATATTTTAAATTAAAAACAAAAGAATTAAAATAAAAAATATATGGAAACAACCCCTGTGTTACTTTAATCCCTACTGATGGGGTGAAAACTAACAAAGCGCAACTTGTCCTCAAAGTCAAATTATACCAAAGTCGTTCCACTTTTGTACAAATCAGCACCTGGTATTGATAGACCACACATGTGAGTTGTTGATTTCAATGAAAATTACTTTCTGTCTGTCTGTGACTAAATCTTTTAAAATGAGCGGCTCACCCCGACTTGTGTATATTCTGCTCATTTCATTTCCATTCTGTTTTCGCTGCCTGTTGGTCTTACTTGTGTTGTCGGGTATTAAGGGACAGTTGTGATTTTTATTGAAAAAGTAATAATAAAAGAAGAATAGTAACACAAAGTAGAAAAAAGTAAACAATGATAAAATGGCATAAAACATGTTATGGATCATCAAACAATATGGTTGAGTCTCAACACATCTAACCAACTCCAGTATAATATACTTTGGTCAGCTCCCACTTGCTTGGCAGAAACACCAGAAATGAAGTTAATGGGTGACTGGTGAAGAGAGCTGAACATTCAGTAAGCCAAGGGCAGAATAGTGGACTAACATTCTAAAGGTGGTAAGAAACACAACTCTGGTGGGACTATATTGGAGCCGCTCTGCCCCATAGTCAATAAATACAATGCTAAAAACAACAATTTAAGTTGCACTAATCAGTATTTTTAATGTGAACAATGGCTCAAATGATTGTGTAAAATGTGAAAGGTGCCAGTCATATAGCTGGACCCTCAGAAAATGATCACTTCACTTTCCACTTCCCTCAGCTTCAGAGAGGGTTTTACTGTCACTATAGGGTCATTGTTTCGGTTTTACTAACTGCACATTTACTGCTCAGGTTCAACCTTTCCACCCATTAGTTTTGTTTCCAGTCATAGCAGGGGAACATTTCTAAATTCACACGGTACTCTGCCTGCCAAGCACCAAACATCAAACAGACAAAGTTAGCAGCTAGCTGGTGAGCATAGTGGCATGTTTAGCCACTAAAGAGTAAGATATTTCACTCAGGAAAGACCTAAACAAAGCTAACTGACCAGTCTGATGAGTGTAAAGGTGTGTGTGGTTATATTGCAGCAGCCTGGTGTCATCAGCTGATTTAATAAACAGTGAACAGCTGTGCGTAGTGGCACTGTGCTCTGTGCAGCATCTCAGAAGCTGCACATTTATCAACATATCAGTCTTACAGTATAACCAGCTGTGGATAACAGACACTGTAAGAATCACCCACATTCATTAACAGATTAATACAGATGTTTTAACCACAGATGTTTAGATGCTTTTCTTGTTGATAAAATCACCAAGTGGCAGCGGAGCGTCTTTCCTCCAGAAGCACTCCTCACTTTGTGCTGCATATTTTCGCGTCTCCTCCAATCAGGTCACCATGCACACAGCCGCACACCACACAGACATCGTGGCGCTTTGTTTTAGTTTTTTTTAATCTTTTAATTACACATTTAGTTCTCTTTAAAAACACGTTTTGTTCAGTCACGGAGTAACAGGTAAACTCAGCAGTTGATCTATCTTGTCATCTCAAGAATATGTGTTAAATATTGTTGTTGTTTTAATTATGTTAATTTAATTGCAGTTGTTATGACTGTCCGCAGTGGCACTCTCCAAGGTGCTGACCCCCCCACAAACAAACATGCACAGTAGTGGAAGGCTCATTCTCATTTAATCTGTTAATTTTTTTTAAATTAATTAAATCTGTGCGCACAGACCGGTGAAAGTGCATTTGCTAGACAACGTGGGCACAGGGGGAGAAAATAGCAACTGAATCGGTCTGAAACTAACAAAGACACATGTGTCGCGCCCACCATCCTCTGTGCGTCGACCGCAAGAGGGGGCCCTCAATGTTCAACTTATCAGAATGGTTGATGTCTTGGTTTGACTCATATTTAAAAATTTGTCAAAGGTGAGCAGTATTTGGGGATAATTTTAGATTCTCAGTTAAATCTTAAAAGTCATGCTAAAAAGCCTCCTGGTCCCAGGCCAACCAGTCAGTAATTTAAATTCATAGAGTGTCTTTACAATAGGGCTTTCAAAATCCTAAACAAAAAGCAAATAAGGTACCATCATTGTCACATTTTAAGGAAATACAACACTTTAAGTTTCGAAAACTTTAATGATCTTCACTAAATCTTGTGTTAAAATGAGAATGGACTTGCTCCTCAGTGTTTGTGCAAATACATCAAGATGCTCTAGAGCTGCAGATGATCCACCAGAGCAGCTTTAAGTGGAAACTGTAACGTCTCATTCTACAAAACATCCTCACCAAAGCCTGGTTAACTCTCCAACAAAAACGTCCCTGTGTCTAGTATGTGTATCTTACAGTATCAGGTGCCATGTTTGACCTTGCTTTTTTATTCTGTGCTATTTTATATTTATTTGTGCTGATGTACTTGGTCTACCTTTTTTACTTTTTTTATTTTCTATTTTTATTTTTTAATATTTTCATCTCTTACTTTCACAAAAGCCCTCCTAAGGACAGGTTTTTTGAAAATGAGCATTAGCTATAACCACTGTGATACTTGCATCAGACAGTTGTTCTAGCCTGTCTATGTATATTGTAGCTGTCCCTATTAAATAAACCATCATAACTAAATAAAAGAATGCATATAGCATTCTAGACATTCTTGTAATGTTTGCTGATATAAACTATCTGAAAGTGATATTGTGAGGCTTACCACATCCTTCCTCTGTACCTAAGCACAACACATTTCATATTAACTCCTCCATCTCCTTGCATCTTTTTTGCATTCAGTGTGGACAAAAAGAGAACGCCTGTTATATTAAGTAAGAAGTAATCCTTTGATATTTTATTTTACAGGGTTATATTTTTGTTTGTGTCTCACATTGCATCAGTGTTTTGTGATTGATTGTGAGTTAGTCAAGATTTACAGCACACAGACAAGTCTACAAAATGCACCTTTGTGATAAAAGGCTTAAGGCTGTATGCATATAAACCTGACTTGATGTAACTGTAGGTGCTGTGGCAACTCTCATTTTGACTCTATTTTTTTTAAGACTTTACAGTGTTGGTTCAGGCTGCTGTGTCAACATCTATTCACCATCAAAATGTTTGCAGCAATGCATTGTAATCCTAAAAAATGTATGCATGTTTAAAAGGGGCACATAGAAAAGGACTCAGTTTTATGACAAAAGAGCTAAAAGTGGGGTGACCTGTCCTTTCTCATTGCAATGAAATGACAGAGAGATGGGCTGCAGTCAGAAAAAGAGAACAGGGAAACAGAAGTAGTTAAAAGCTGACCTGGAACAAATGATGTTGGTAGAGGGTTTATTCACTCCTCTCATAATGAGTTATGTATAGTTAATGGGGGAGGAGTTGACGGGATTTTTTTGTCTCCATCTCTAATGAAATCACTGGTCCATTTTGGGGCAGTGTGGATAAAGTGGCATTCAGACATACCAGAAATGGTGAGGAGACAACCACTGCTGCGCTCACTTCATTAAAATTTCCATTTCTGCAACGGCAGGAGTCACAAAGAGCTGTGCAAAGAGCTCTGTGTGTGTGTGTGTGTGTGTGTGTGTGTGTGTGTGTGTGTGTGTGTGTGTGTGTGTGTGTGTGTGTGTGTGTGTGTATGTGTGTGTGTGTGTGTGAGTTTCAGTATGCACTTGGTTGAAAATGACTGAACTGTGACCCATAAGGCTGTGTACGTGCATCTGTGTGTACGTGCAGCGAGACAGCAGGTGTTTGACAAGCACTGATCGTTATGAATATGGACAATTTAATTTTTTTTCTCCTCCTCCGCTGCTTCAGTCAGGTAAATATCACTGTTGTAAACACAGCTAGTCAATACGGCTGTGGAGCATGAGGCTGCTTTCTATCTCTTTGGCTGCCTTTCACTCTCGCACTCTTTGGCTGTTCAACTCAACATGGTGAAACAGCCACAGATTTGAATAGATTATATGCTTCAGACAATTTCTCTGCCATTACCAGCTGGGCCGAGGCAATTAATCCGCTTCATATGTTTCATCCGAGGTTAAAAACAAAACAAGTTAATCTGTCCCAAGATGCGGGGACCAAATGCTGCCTTATTGCCATACCTTTTCCAATTAGTGGCTGCCATCTTAAATCTTAACAGGTTCTGAACATATGAGCTGATTACCTATGCAAATGAGTGGAAAGTTATAATAAAGCTGTCAACAGAAATAAACAGGCTGAGCAGAGTAGAACGTTTCAATGAGCATTGCCCGCTAGGCTAAACAAAGAGGCTCACTCCTGGAGTGCTTAAATTTGGAATGGGAAA
The DNA here is from genome assembly GCF_963691925.1 of Scomber scombrus. Lineage (NCBI taxonomy): Eukaryota > Metazoa > Chordata > Actinopteri > Scombriformes > Scombridae > Scomber > Scomber scombrus. Next base: position 6,779,457 of record NC_084974.1, read on the forward strand.
AAAAGACCAATGTACCGTATTGACTGGACTTCCTTCTTGAGTTTATTTTCAAACAGGATGTTCGACGTTCTTAGTGCTAAAAAGTGTGTGTGTGTGTGTGTGTGTGTGTGGGGGGGGGGGGGGGTAATTGGTTTAACCAATTACAGTTTGAACTTGCATTGTATTATTTCATTATGCAATTGTGATCTTACACTTCATTTGACACTTCAGCTGCTTATAAACCAATTGAAACTGCTCGCAGTGCATGCACTTTTCTTCAGTGCTCAGCTGAAATTTTACCACAGACTGTCAACATCAAATCTCAACTATTTCAGTGTGTTTCATTGCGTAAACATCAACCGACACCTCAAACCCTTTCAAGTATCAGATCTTCTAAACAAAATCAAAACAACTCAACAGCTTTTTTCAGTCACACAATTTCAGTATTCATGCACTATTTCAGAGACAACATGCCAGCTGACATTTCAGCTGACATCTTTCAGTTCATACAAGTTTACTGGCTTCTTCTTTTTTTTTTCCTTCAGGACTGTTGTTTCAATTGACACCTCCAGCTCAATTTTACACTCACGCCTCCTTTCACGGCCCGGACGTCCGTTGAAACATCTCTCTGTACTTTCTCTTCATCTGATACATCACTATGAGCCCACATTTAAAATTACTCTTAAATTTAATTAATTGCTTAAACACTTCAATTTCTTGCATTTTACATTTTCAGAAGCAAGCACATATAGTTTTTTTCTTTGGAAGCATTTGCCTCTTCTAGTTATGCGATTGTGATTGTAATTATGGACAAAACAAGACTTTTGATAACAAAACAAACAGAATATTTAGTGTATGACTGTTAAAATTTCCATTCATTTTCTGTTCATACATATCCTGCCCAGGGTCACTAGGAGCTGAGGCATATCCCAGGTTGCCAGTCTATCGCAGAATTTTTTTTAAATGTGACATATTGAAATCAAGGTGTGTTTATATGTTTTTGTCTTTTATCACCTTGGCAGTTATCACCAAGGTGATAGAACAGGATGTTTATCACTTCACACACTTCACTAGTGGGGGTGAATATGAGACGCTGTAAGCAATTCATTTCTAGGTTAAAAGTGCTATGAAAGCATAGTCCATTTATATAGGCTTTTCTTTTTGCCATAATATTAAGCTCGAGGAGGTGGACTGCCCACTTACTATTAACAAGACAAACCGATTTACTGTTGCGTAAATTACTATAAAGCTGAGCCAATCAAAGACATTCAGAGGATGACGTGTTGTGAGAACACGATGGAGAAAAAAAACCCACTTTATATTCCAAAAAAAAAAATCTAATAACCTTTTCCAGTCTGCCATAGGGCAAATCCTTTTACTTTGGTCTGAAAATTGAACTTATTCGATTAACATGTTTGCTTTCATCAGGAATTTCATTTCTTTCAAGTTTGTGTGTGTGAGTGTGTGTGAATATGCACACACATACACACACACACACGGCCTCAGTAGATTTGCTGTCAGTGGGTGGCTCGTATTAGTGTGTTTGCACAGTACATCCACACCCTTAAGGTAGGTGTTACGCTAAAAATCATATGTAGCTTATATCTATGCCTCCAACAACTTTATAAATATGTATCCATGACGACAAGTTGCAAACTGCGGCAAACTAGAAATTGGAGACACTACAAGAACTAGGAAGTGAACTCATCACTCATGTATTTTTGTAATTATTGTTTCTGTAGGTTCCAAAGGGAAGCCTTAATTGCACACTATACCACTCATGGTAATTGGGTGCACAGCGTAATTTAATTGTTAACCTGAAAAATGTAAATGTCTGCATTTAAATAGGAATAAGCAGCACACAACCCTCCGCCTGCTCAATTTGCTTCATACAATTCCCAGAAACCACAAATAAGCACTGTACCGGGAGATAAAACGCTCCGAGACAGACAGGGGAGTTTAACACGCACTGTACGCCATGATGTGGAACAGCATGGTGCAAAAAACAATGCACGCTTAGCTGGATGGTTAGAAAGCTTGATGAGTTAGATTCAAGAAAAGGGAAAGAAAGAAAGGATGTGTGTGTGTGTGTGTGTGTGTGTGTGTGGGGAGGGTATCAGGAGCTGAGGCAGCAGTGGTGTGAAAGAAGAAGAAGCAGGTAATGGGGAGAGAGTGCGAGCGGCAAGGTAGCTGCTTAGTGGATGGGGGGGAAATAAGACGGAGACAGGTGAGCGAAATTGCAATGCATGGAATAAACAAAACAAGTTGAGTGAAAGTTAGTGGAGGTGGAGATGGAGAGGTGGAGAGAGGATAAGTAGACAAGAAGTGAGATGAAGAAAAAAAGACAATGAATCTAGTTAATCTACTTGACGTGTTTTGGTCCTCTTTCATTCTCTTTCTCTCGCTCTCTCTTTCTTTAGGGCGTCCCATGCTTTCAGATAAAGGCTGCAGAAAGTAAGACAGACAGACAGTGTGTGTGTGTGTGTGTGTGTGTGTGTGTGTTTGAAATATGGCTCTTTTTTGATATCTATGATCACGTATTTGTGTATTTCTACATTGCAGTGTGCGCACATTAGTATCAGTGTCTACATGGGATTGAGATAAGAGGATTTAAATGGTGAACTCATTGGTTGATGGACAGCAGATTGCTATTTGTTATAAGGGTTAAAAGGGGACTGTGACCTACATCAGATCTTATCACTGCTTAGCAATAAACAAAAGACTGCTAGAGAAGCAAAAACGCAAAGTTAAGAGGTAATTCTTGTTTTGTAGTTGACTACTAGTAACAATATCATTAAAGTTAAAGTCTGTGTAAAGTAAAAATAAATATGTGTTCTGAGTTTGACATACCACAGAAAAGTGTGTTGTTAACCACCCTGCCAAATTTGAATGATTAAAAAAATCGCCAAATATATGAAATTAGGCTTCAAAGTTGTGTAAAAGTCTGCCTATTTCTCTTCTCCCAAACGCTGTGGGAGTGGCCACCGAGTTCGCTGAAACCCCGCCCCCTACCACGTGTCACCTGTCAATCAAAGTCACCACCTCTATCAGAAACATGGACGCTATGCCTGAGAGCTTTCTGCTGCTAACTCAGCGGCTAACTCTGCGGTTAGCTCGGCGGCAAACTCAGCTAACTGGCTAACTGTAGACTATAGTAGTAGTAGTGTGCCCTGAATGTATTTATACCTCTACAGCAGCAGAGGCGGGTTTATGCTCCGGTGTGTAACCGTGCTGATTTTCTACCAATCAATCAACACAATGTAAAATTATAAACCATAGAAGAGAACAAATAGCCTATCAAAAAATTATTTTTTTTGTTATTCATACAAGCCGTGACAATAATTACAGTCGGATTTTAAGTCTTGGAGTCACTCATTAATTAAAAGCTGCATTCAAATGAATCCAGCTGCCCTGTGATCAGTAGATTTAGAGTCCAGTAGGCATTGGGAAAGAAGGAGAGTGTTTTAGTGGTTTAGTGGTCTGCAATATAAATAAAACTCGAAGTTGAAAACACATTTTCGCTTGCTGGCATCTTCTGGCTTTTGTGCCTGTCAACATTGTGGACTAGCTTCTGGACAGTTGTAACTTTCATTATGTCATTCAGATGTCCGTCAGCTGATTGAACTGATTAGACTTCTCAATGTTTATCGCTAAGAAAGCCTATTCACATAGACACATTGTCCTGAACATGCAAAGTACAACATGTTCTTGTACGTATCCATATTCTTGTGATTGACAGGTACAGATTGTATACAGTATAAGGTGTGACGGCCTCATGGCCTCTGACCTGGGTTGATTGGTTGTCTGGGATTTGGGGAGTGGCTCATCAGGAGAGATGGTTAGCACCTGGATTTGTGTGGATGCCTCTTTTATAAATAGAGCATCTGGGCATTTACTCTCTCTCTCCTGTTTGAGTTGCTGGGTTTGTTTTGAGCTTTGGTTATTTATATTCTTGTTTCATTTCACATTTATACACATTCACACACACCCATACATTACAAACATTACTGATGAACTGACATACATAGTTATTTTAGTTTAATTCAATAAATGTATGTTTTCTAGTTTAAAGTCATGTGTGGTCTCCATCTTTTGTCCTACCTCTGAGCCAGGTTGTGACAAAGGGGATTAGGTTGTGGTTGCATCGGAGGCTGGGCAAAACCAAAAAGATGATGCCCAGTCTGCTGCACCACCCACTGTCCGACAAAAGACGCTGCAGGAGAGTTTTCAGGGAGGCAAAGTATATCCATGTATGGATTGCACCGTTATTAGATATTAGGCCTATTACGATTATTATTATATTACGATTATATTTCTGTCTGTCTTTCTTCCATTATAAAAATCATCATCATAAACTCATTTTAAATTTTGTTGGTACATGAGGGTAATCAGGATAAATAAATAAATAAATAAATAAATAAATATATATATATATATATATATATATATATATATAATTGGAAACATGTACGTTTTATGTTCTTGGTAATTTATTTTATTCATATGTTTTAATTTATTTTATTATTATTTAATCATATTATTTCTGTAAAAACCTGCATTTTACATTCATTAGCACACACATTTTTATTTTATCTACTTATAATAAATTCATTGTTAATGGCCAGTATGTGCGATGTGATTTAAATACGCATTTAAGAGTAGTACAGTATCGGTATCAGTATTGGTATCGTTAAAATTGTAACAGAAAGTAGCGGTGTCGTATCGAATTGAAAAAGCCTGGTATCGCCCATACTTATTAGGCAGGCCATGCGTAATGTTGTGTTTAGCTTTGACTCAACACTATTGATGTCCTCTTTCCCTCCAAAACATCTTGGGGGCTGGATGAAATGTGCTCAGGCCTGCCGGCCATATCACTAACGTCTTTGATCTAAAGCCTGATATATTTTATTCCTCTGTGCCCCACACCTCTGTTGAATGAAAGTCCAATATTCACTCTCTTTTGACATTGTTTTTCATCTCTATGAATTCCTGTGGGAAATATCTGGCTCTTTAGCTGCTAAATGCTGCACTATGTTCTCCAGCTAGTTGCGAACTGTGTCTGTTTGCCATGTGGTGCAGAGCAGGGATTGTACACAGGGTTTTTAGAGCTTTTTTGCTGGAAATAGCAGCTTGCTGCAGCCAAAAACAACACTATGAGCTGAGAGTGTAAACCAAAACAGTAAAGTTGCAACTACACAGCTAAACTGTGTTCTGCTTTGTATTTTCTCCAATGAAGTGTGCTAGAAATGACTATGTGGGTGTCAATGGGTTGTTGGTCCATTTGTAGTAGAGATGATAGGTTTTGCTCTGTGTTGTGTTGTTTCTGTTCACCTGCCCAGGGACTACAGATGGAAATTAGGTAGTAGCTAAATCTGGTACAAAGCATATTTTTCTCTTTGTTTGAGATGAATGTATTGTGTGCATGGTCCCTGATATAAATAAATGTAACACACTAAACAAACAATGAGCTGAAACTCAGTATAAAGCTTCATGAAGCTGAGAGAAGCTGATAAATCTCTGTAATTACTATGAGCATATAAATTATAGCTACTAAGCATCAAAATGCTTATTACAAAGATGGATAACTGATCTTGTTTGAAGTCTAAGTTTCCCTACTTACATTGTAATCTTTTTTTATGATTTTTCTATGAAAAACAATTTTTAGGCCACAGGGAATCTTTTATTATTTCAGTTGACCTTCTGTGGTTAGCCACTCGGGCAAATTGGTTGCAAACTGTGTCAGTGTCAGTGCGCAAACTGCCTTATAAGTAACAGTATGCTTCATCTGATGTGCTTGACAGATAATTCTAGTGTCTGAAACCCCCCACCTACCTACCCACTCCGCAACTTTGGTACTGGTGGTCTGTATGCAACAAAGCTGTGTAACTTTCTGAAACCACCAACACACATTTGAGCGTCACAGTATAATGGTGAGAATGTGGCAGGGTTTGAGCTTCTCTCTCTCACCATGTGTCAGCACGTTTTCAGACGTCAGCATTATGCATATGCATGCAACAATGTAGCACCTAATCTAGAGGAAAGAGGAAACACATTCAATGATGAATCAGCAATACTAAACCATGGCAGTTATTTTCTCTCTTCACATCTATTCATTCACATGAAAACCTTTTTAGATCCCACATTACTGAAACAAACACTTTCACTGAATTTAGCACAGCGTCTCCTCACCCCAGTGCCTCCCATCCTTGCTACTTTTATCAGTGACAGTCCTGCTCATTGGTAAAAGTGCAACACTTGAAGGGGGGGGGGGGGGGGGGGGGGGGGGGGGGGGAAGTCAAAGCCTTGGCATTTTCTCCCTGTCACATTTTCCTTGCCAAGCTTATGCTCTGCTCTGCCATTTCCATCCAAGCTGCAGACTCAAAGCCCGGCCCACTACCATCTTCTTTGCTGGCCAGGAAAAGTAGCTTACAGAGAGAAAATGTCATAAATTCTATGGAGAGGAAGCATAGGTTGTCAATTATACATGTGCCACTCTGCTGCTATCTCTGACTCTCTCTTTTTCCGACCACTTCAAGCGGCTTGGCTGAAGCTGGCCCGCTCTCTACCTCTGCTTTTCTCCATGCTATCTCTGTCTAGGTCTGACATCTTTCTTTTATCATATTGCCAGACACACACACAAACACACACACACACACACACACACACACACACACACACACACACACACACACACACACACACACACACACACACAGGCACATCACCCTACATGGATTCTGGGGGAGAGACGGTTGTCACAACTGAGCCCAAAATATTCTGATAGGTTAGAATCCAGCATGGTTGGAGCAGGGGGGGATCGAGAGATGTGTTGCAGAAGATAGAAGCATGTATGTCTACATTCAGATGGCTCTATAAATAAACCAATTCAGAGGGACCCAAAGTGAAAGATGAAACTAGCGCAAAGAGCATAGCTTTGCCTCTCATAAAAGGCAGCTTCTGGGGGATTTCCCTTCATGTTGAGCGAGTCTTTTTTCTTCTTCTTCTTCTTCTTCTTCTTTTAGGTTAATGCTTTGGTTTGGTTTTATCTGCACAGTCGTCAGCAATACCGTTCAAGCTCTCCAAATGACTACAACACACCTTAAAACACAGATCCCCCAAATGACAAAAGAAAATGACTCCTCACCACCAAAATCTCAGACTAAATGTGTCCAATAAACAAACTCCTTATGAGCAGCGTGAGAGGAGTAAACACATTTTCACTGCATTTAAGCCGCTGCATTAAACTGTAAGTTATGCAGTAAACATCTGTTCCTATAAAACCCTGGCAAGTTAGTCACAAATGTCTCTCCACTTAGCAGCTAACTCAGCCCACACAGGAGGTAGCGAATGGCCGACTAAGCAAGATTCAACATTTAGCGCTTACTAAAGCAGGTTAAGGAAATGTAGCTTTCTTGTTATATTGCGTTCAAACTACATAATGGCACTGAGAGGAGGAAAAAACTGCAAATTATAATATGAATTTGTAGATAATGGCTCAGTGACTGGAATCAGCCTTGTGTATTGCAGTTTCAAAATGCCTGAAAAATAATGTTTTATAAAGTAAATGGATAATTTTTAACTTGGTAGGTAGTAATAACCACAACAATACAGAAGCACAGCCAGAGATGCAGGTTCATTATTATATGCATGTATCATTATACACATCCAGCTAGAATCAGCTTACGGTGGTGGTAGGATCTCCAAATGAGGATATATGTCCATGAATGAACAGATCAGAAGAAAAGGTGTTCCTTATAAGCTGGCTCTCTTTGGTTTAGCTGGCTTCAATGAAAAAGAAGCGAAGCAACATCATCAGAATCATGAATGAAGTACTTAATATAATATGAGGTCAAACAGCACAGGGAATTTTGGTTATAAAGACAGCATAGTGATATTCATTGAGGTGAAATGCTTACAGTACAATCACATAACTACAGTAGAAGATGTCGAAACATGAGAAATAATCCTCAAATATTGAAATTAAGCTAAGGCTTACAATGAGTGTATGAATGATTATATATGTCTATAGTATAGAGTGAGGCTATAACTATGCTGAGTATGATGCATATAATAAAATACATAAGTAATGTCAGATTGTTTCAGCTCCCAAAGCAGAGAGAAGAGGGAAAGTAGTTCATGCCTGATGAGGTGTATCTGACTGAAATATTGTATTTTGCATGGGAGCTAATAACAACAGAGTGCGGATTATTCTTCCAATAAAATACAACAGGGGGTTTAGTTTTTATTTCCAATTATCCACACAAAGCCACATTGTGTTATTCTGCACTGCAGTGATGGAAACAAGTGTGCAAAAGCATCAAAACTGTCAGCTATCCGTTCAGGAATGAAAGAAGCTTTACACAATGAAAATGCAGAAATGATCATCATTTCATCAAGTGTTAGCAGCTCTGATTTCAAACCAGAGTGCACATGGAATGTATACTGACCTATAACATATATATATATATATATATATATATATATATATATATATATATATATATATATATATATATATATATCACTATTTTTTACCTGTTACTTCATTGTAAATTCAACATTTTTTTTCATTAACCCATTAAAAGTGAGCCAGTTTTGTGACATTGCGAAACCGCAGTTAAGCCCAGAGATAGCCAGCTAACCCATTAATCTCACAATGTGGTAATGACGTCGTGAGGAACTGCTTGCAACATGACTTTCCATGATGCAGAGTGGCAACATGTAAACAAATAGAAAGAAATACACAGATGTGCTGTTTTAATTTCAAGTTCAGTTCAAGTTCAGTAAAAACACAATGGCTGGACGTTAAGGCAAAAGCACAGCAGAGAGAAATCGAGCAGGCTGTGGTCAGGTTTGTAGTACCGCTTGTAGAAGCCAATTAACTGTTGAATTTCACCAGAGTTGTTGTGCAATGCAGGTTAAAGCTTGACTGAAATCAAAGAGATCAAACAGGTGTTTTTTTTTTTCTTTACGCTCATGATCCATATTAAAGCCTGGCTCGTGTTCTGTCTGACAAGAAAAAAACACAGAGCATTTGAATTTTCTGTCAATAATTTCTTTCTTTTTTCTCCCAACAATGGTTTATTATCTATTGTGGATTTTATAAAACAATAGACTTCCCTTTTTTTAATCACAGACACTTCCGTCAAGTTTCAAAAAATAGTTTCTTTCTGATATTCACAAAGAATGTTCAATTATCGAGCTGGAAATTCTTCATTAAAAAAACCCATCTCCTTCTTCTCCCTCACTGAAAAAAAGTGATTTGGACCAAACGCAAGAATTCTACAAGTCTTTCTCTCTCCCTCTCCCTCCCTCTCTCTCTCTCTTTCTCTCTCTCTCTCTCTCTCTCTCTCTCTCTCTCTCTCTCTCTCTCTCTCTCTCTCTCTCTCTCTCTCTCTCTCTCTCTCTTGCTCTTTACTTTATCTTTCCTCTCAAAAACAGCATGCAAATGAAGTTTCTTCATAAATTCCTTCTTTGTCTCTGTAAGGACTTATCAGAGGTCTAGTGATTAGCGCGGATTGCTGAAAAGTCACTTCAACATGTTTCATGACGCCATGCTACACTGAATGTGATAATCAGTCTGACAAGTGTTGGCAGATCTGTTGTTGGGAAGTGACACAGAATATAAATGTGTGTGTTTCTATGACTCATCGCATGAGGACAGAGAAAGATAACATTAGATAGCAGTTGGACAGACATTTTTCTTCCAGTATGATTTTGAAGGTTGCGTTTTCTGCACTGAGTCCAAAATGTCACGGCCATAAACAGAACACATTCAGTTTCAAATTTCTGAGAAGTTCAAGAATCTTGCGTTTTCTATAGATTCATAATTAAATGGGCTGTATAGAGCTTCTGCTTTACATGACGAGGGTTAGGTTGCTGTGAATAGGATGGACACATCCTAATATTCAACCTTTCTGTCTTGGAGATCTATATGAATTAAATTAACCCATTTTTGAACTTTGTGCTCTGGTGGCATCATATGGCAATGAAAGTTTGAAAGGCCTCAGAAATCCTGTAACATGACTTCAGTTAACAGTGAGTTCAGGTTTTTCTGAATGGAGAATTTAATACAAGAATTTAATGAGGAAATTTAAAAATGAAACGTAGCCATAGTTGCGAGGACATTGGAAGGCTGCATTTGTGTACGTGGAGCAGAAACCTTTGAGTTTCTGCTTGCAGGTACTGTTCTGTGTGCCAGTATCACTTGAACATACCCAGTTTTTATGTGCACAGGTTTTGAGACTAATTTAACACCATAAGTGCACTACGTTTACATTGGATGTAAAACGTGAGGTGCAAAATCATCCAGTATGGGTATTATTCCCACAGGGTTGGTTTATTTGTAGCTGACATAACCAAGAGGACATCATCATGGTTATTTTCTCTCTTTACAAACACCTGGAGAGCCATAGACGACATTGTAAGAATGTTTTCGCAGGCAGAAAATGATCTCTTAATGTGTTCCCCATTAAGAAACTGCTGAGGACGGTTCTCCGAGATCACTATCACATAAGGTTAAGAATGGAGTGGATTCCATTTATCAAACCAAAGATGAACCAAAGATAAAATACCACTACAGTATCAAAGCATGCAATATTAATTTTCTTTAGGACTGAAGAATGTCTCTGCTGAGCGATGTGGTTGTGACAGAGCAGTTGGGGCCTTTATCCTGCAGAATGTCTTTGTTAGGATCAGCAGCAGAAGCAGGACAGAGCAGAGCACAGAGGCTTACATAGATCTCTACATATTAAATCAGACTTGGAAGCAGCCTGGCCTTTATTCATTTCTCCAGTCTTTCATCTTCCCGTCTGCTTCCAGCTACTTTTATCGGCCTCTCATTTTACATCTTAATGTACCGAAATCTTTGATGGAGAGATTTATTACAGTTTGAGATCCGGAGCACAGGTTAAAAGAAAAGGAGTTTTTAAAAGATCTGATGATAAAGCTGCAATAGGGGAGGGAAGGAGAAGGAAAGAGAGGGTTGGCTATGGGGGAGAGATTGACAAGAGACTGACAAAAAGAACGTATCTCTGTAACTCATCAGTGTAGCTATCTCTTTATTTACAACATAGTGTGAGTGCAGGATTCCAGCTGTCAGTGAGTGATATCGGGCGGGTTTGCTTTACAAAACCCGAGTTCCTGAGCTCTGTCAGGGCGCTGTCTTCCTTTCACATCTGCTCTTACATCTCACATCCAACTGCTGAGTATATGCCAGTGTAGTCGGAAGAACCGTAGTGGACAGAAGCAGATAATATGTTGCCGAACGAAGCTCTGGGGATACCCAACAGAGGGTGAGTTTCAACCGTTTCTGTTTTACTGAACTCATCTAGCAATTTCACAGTAGAAGGAGAAAGATAAATGCTACAACATGGGGTGAATTGATCATTGTCGTTCTTGCAGGAGTCAATCACATGCTTGTGTATGTGTGTGTTTGTGTGTGAGTGCGTGTGTGTGCTTTATAGTACACTGGATCCATATCCTGTCTCCCCTGCAGCATGTACACAGTCTAATGATCTGCCATCACCTCTAAAAGCTGGATCCAGCCCATTTTCTTGCCTGAGCACAGTGACACATTCATACGGATGATCTACTCTACCTCACTCTTCTAGCCACACAATACACACATGTGCACACACACACACACACACACACACACACACACACACATTTAATAAATTGGACTAGCTCCACAGACACAAAGGCCCAATGTGATAAGCATTGATCGGGGTGTTCGGCTCATATCACTAATAGATGTACTATGGTTCTGTGTCGTTGTTTCCAAATGATCTCCCTGGTTATGACACTAAAGGGCCAGTCCACTACAAAACCACATAGATAAATCCTTACCCGGCTCCAATATTGGCCGACACTGGCATCATCCGTCATGGTGCCGCAGCTACGCCTCTATAATAACCTTCATACCGTCTGGAATTATTCCAGTTCTTAAAATAGTGACAGGGACTTGGAAGAAGGTAAGGTGCACTGAGAGAAAAGGAAACGAAGGGAAAGACAAGAGTAAGAGAGAATATGAAAGGGAGGAAAAATGACTGCGGTAGTGCGGGTAAAGAGGGCTCCTATTAGGGCAGTGGAGGGAGAAATATTGGCCAGTGTAGCCCCGTACCATTTGTCCTCGTCATGATCTTAAATAGAATCGAGATCAATTATTCATAGAGTCTATAACTGGCAATAAATGTTAGCTGAGACAGTGCAGCCTGGGCCATGGAGAGAGAGAAAAGGGAGGTTAGAAGCAGTTATGGGAGGCCAAGTTTAAAAGTCTGGACAAAACAGCTGAATAACCAATTATAGTTTAGACCTAGAAGTGACATTTAAAAGCCCTTTCAATTGTTTGATGTGCCACTAACCACATGATAATCCCCGAAAAACACAATGCCGCCTTGAGCCCATCTGACCCACAGTTAGATCAAATCACCTCAGCACGAATATTACTGCTTTAAGCTAACAGTGACACACATTGGCAGCAAAATATCATTTGGAAACATCAGTGCATCACACAAGGAACACACCAGGGTTAGGTGTAGTCTTTTGTGACTAAAATGTTTTACTGCATTTTTATTGGTCTTACAATTTAATGTGATAAAAGGATGAAGGCATCAGTTCAGATCGATTCAAATACAGAGTATATGAAAAGTATCTTGGGTGAAGGAGAAAATATCTATTATAAGAGAAAAAAGAAGACAGAAATAAGGACTGTTTAGGTGTAGTCTGTCAAATTAATATTTTGTAGTGACCGTCATGTGTCCTTCATGGATTGTCAGCTAATGTTTACTATGTTAATATCTGATCATACATATTGATGGTAAACAGATCTGGGACCTGTAGTCCTGAAACCTGCCTACAGTGACGACCAATAACAAAGTTTACAATATTGTAACCATAATTCTGTAGGCACAGTCAGAGCCTGCTGAAGTGAGAAAGATGTAAGCGTTAGCTAGATGCTTCCTTATAAAATGTGTGAGACACGCATAATCAGTAGTCATGTTCTGATTGGCTAGCCACATATGTGAAAATTTCAGTGTGTGATTGCGTGCATGTGATTGGAGGAGAGTATTACCCATTGGGTCCCGTAGAGGGTGGAGACTGTGTGAGAACCACAGATATTGCCATATCAATTTTACCAGTACTGAAAATATAAGGATTACAACTTTAAAGAGAGAATGAGGCAAGGTAAGGCAGCTTTATTTATATAGTGCATTTCATACCCAGGAGAACATGAGAACATCTAGTATTGGTAAAGCTGAATGTCAAGTAGTTTTGTTAGTTTCATATAAGATTTTTTGTATTTATTGAGAACACAAAATATATATACAAGAAATATGGGTAAGAGTAAAAAAATATTCTCAAATCAGCTTTTAGGCCATGTGTGGGTCGACCCAGTGCAGGTCCCCCACTGTCTAAAACATTTTTGGTGCACTTATTAGAAAATAGTAATTAGTGCATAAAATGTTTGATGTGAAAGGAGCTCAGTATATAGTATATATAGTAATCATCACCTTGTATAACCATAACCACCTTAGTAATCGTTTCCAACATTTTGTAACTAATAAGCACATAAAAATCAAAACAATGCAGGCATATTCCCTTACAACAACTAAGATATTATTTAGTAAAAACCACTAGATGGCAGTGTAAGATAACACTCATAAGATCACGACAATATTTCATGGGCTTGTTCTACTTAGATTTAGCATACATTCTGGTTGCTGGGATAATGTCATATTCAGATCTCCTACAAATCAAAACCAGTCTTTGATGAACTTTGATGATTTCATCATTGTAGGTCTGAAGCATTGCATGCCACAGCCGCAGGTATTTCACATAATTACAGACCAGTACCTACAAGTACTGTCAAAAGAGCCAAAATGAGTCATCTTCAAATTTATCCCTGCTGATATTTTGAGTATGGATTAAATCAAATTATAGACTCAACTATCCAGCTCTGCATCATTGGTTAGCAGACCAAAAACACATGGTCTAGATTTGGGTTGAAAAAGATTACTTCACTTTGTGCATTAAGCTCAGTAATATTAGTCAACAGCACTGATCACTACATCAGTTGACAAGACCCACATGAAGCCTGTAACATTAATGTTATCCAGCCAACTTGCTAACACTAATGTTAGCTAACGCGCCAGACCAAACACATAATGCTTGTGAGCTGAATACTTTTTAACATGTTAACTTCCTTTAACAAAGTTGTGATTAGCTTTTAGCTGTCCAAAGCTATGTTTGGGTGGGTGAGCATGCTGCATACTTTACAGAAGAGGAGAGTCAGCTTATTCACCTCTTCAGCACCAAACCAGTTTCCATGTTTCACTTTCTTTGCCGTCGTTTTTTCTGGGGGTTGGCATTGGTGTCAGAGACAGATATGGAAATGAAATCAAATGAATGAAAATAAAACGATGGCTTAATGTAGGATTAGAGTATTGGCCTAAACTGGTTAAATATAAAATTATATATTTTTTTTAATTTTGGGGGAAATTTTCCCCCATCAATCTTTTGAGATCCAAACACACAGCATCCTGCATTTCCCGTAATGCAATCAATAGCAACCATCACAAGACCCTCACTGCCCTGTAAATGGCCACATCCTTACAACTCCATACCCCTGGCTTTATATTACCCTAAACTGAACATCGTCAGGCTTATTTTCTCAGACTTGTGGTTCCTCCAAAGCCACAAACATCCATTTTCACTGGCTGACATAGTAAAATTGGTTGAATTCCCTTCAAAAGCTGCTTATTTCCATAAAGTAAAGCTATTGGCAGATGGGAGATTGTGCATTGTGTCATAAACACAGAAATGAAAAGGCTCTGTTAATATTCCTATATCTTATAATATCCCTAGTATTGACGAAATAATGTAATAACAATAACATTTCAATAACATCCTTGAGAGTACATCTCAAAACTACTTTCAATTGCGTTTGTCAATTAACAAAATGGCTATCTTACCAAGAATCAACTTTTTAACCTCGGTCATTCCTCTACCTCCCTCTACAGGCTTTTAGAATAAATTACAGTCTCTAGTCACTCAATTCTTATGGGTTAGTAAAAAGCAGTGCATTAAGACAGAAACCTTACAAAGAAGGTTGTGCTCTGGTGGGATAAATCGGCCAAATGTTGAGTGGTATTCCATGTGCTTTTCCCTCCACCCATTACAGACATAGCTGAACTGAAGCTCAACAACTGGCTGGTGGAAAGAACATTTAGTGCATCCCACAGTCTGGAAGATTTCATGTACTCACTGATACACCATCTCCTCTCAGAATGGTATAAAATACAAACTTTTGTCTAAATTGACGACAAAACATTTTACCTTTTGCAATGGAGCCAAAATACAGTATTCTTCAGACATTGTAGGTCCACAAGAGCAGCAATTCAGAGACCTGCAAACCAATTGAACCTCCCAGGCACCCCCTTCTTCTTCTATATACAGTTACGCTCAGCAGTGAAAAGACATGGCATACCTTGAGACTGTGCCCTTACAGTCCATCCTCTACACAGCCTTTTAGCTAATACTCAAGTTAAATCTAAAGGTGTAATCTCTTGGATGTACAATATCCCTGTGAAAGCTGCTTACAGGCCCTCTCTTTAGATACACTGTGGAAAAAGGATGGCACTTTATCCCAATTCCTAAACTGGAAAGTCATATGTCAGCATCACCTGGTCATCAAGAAGCCCAAACCACCAGATGATACACTATAAACTCATCCACAGAGCTTATATATCTCTCTCCTGAGACTCTGCCAAATGAAAACCAGAGCAGTCTTTTTGTACAGATGACGCCATTGGCACATTTATCACATTGTTTGCGATTGCCCAGAGGTTAAAGGTTTCTACTGTTCTCTCCACCCTGATTGGGACTGACTGATCATTGTATCACGGGACATATTACTCCTCAGACATCTCCTACTAGCCGGGCTCACTTCAGCTTAAAGGATGGTGGTCCACCCCTTGAAACCTGCACATTCATTATCAATAAAAAAGTGGTTCTAGAGAAATTGCCCAACTAGATCTCTCCTGTGCAAGGTTAAATGCATCAAAACCCCAAAACATTACTTGCTGGGTAGAGTTGCTGGGGAAAAAATCTGACACTTGCTTGAAACTGCAGGAATTTATTGTTGCTGTTTTGTATTGTTGCTGCATTTCTGTTTTTGTTATTGTATGCAAGCTGCTTGAATATAGGATAATAATAGTAGTTAAAATTAACATTCAAATGTGGCTTGTAATGCAATACATCTGTAATAATAATACAAGCAACATGTAACACAGAGAATCTTTCTAGAACACAAGAAAAACTTTAAATGCAGTATTTCTATATTGCAGTATTGTAGCTTCTGAATACTTCTTACATCACTGGGAGCAGCATGTCGTCATGGGAGTCTTCCTCTCTCCCTCTGACCTGAAAGCACTTTTCTTTTCTCAAAGTTCAAGTTCAAGATATCTTTATTGTCCCCGAGGGGCAATTTGTGGTGCTGCCAGCAGCAAAACAATAGAAATGACAATGACAATTAAAGTTACAATTAAAAAATAAGCAATCCACAAAAGTACAATAGAGAATAACAATAAATAGTAAAAACAGAAAAAGGTAAAGTGACCACAGTGCGTGCAATACACCTTAAAATGGCTTAAAATGGCTAAGAATAATTTGTTATTTAAAAGGCCAATGGCCGCTGGAACACGGGACCTACATCTGGGCATACTAAATCTATGCCCGGATGGGAACAGTTTGAATTCCAATACCAGGGGATGACTGCGGCAAGATTTGATTTGCTTTCCTCAGGGACCTAGTTGAACAAAACTAGGTCAAAACTAGGTCCCTGAAATCTTGTCCTACTATTTGACTCTCTTTCTCTTTATTGAATGAAAAATGAATCATCATCCTCTTCATCTGTTTTCATGTGGGTTTGGGGGGTTGGGTCAGTGCGCCCATTATCTAACAAGTGAGTCGATGTGTCAGGAAAACGTTAGTAATTGTAGTCCTACTAGTTGTCTCGGGGTGGAGCAACAGTTTCTACCTTTTCTCTTAGTCTTTTATTTTAAAAATGCATTCTGTGACAACTCTGTTTCACTATTTGATGTTGTGTTGGATTGTTTCTGCATCTCTGTCAACATGTGAGTGGAGAGGTGGCAGCGCCCCCTCCAGTGAAGGAATAATCCATTATTCAGTACATCACAGGGGGTTCACAATGATTTTTAAAGTGTTTTTGGGCACTTTTGTATGTAATTTTGGGGTTTAATGAGTTAGAATAGTAACACAGTTTTATGTTTCATATCTTATCATAATAAATCTATAGCTGCTTGGGGCCCATTTTAGTTGGGGCCCCCTGGCAATTGCATACCTTGCCATATGGTAATGTCTGCCCCTCAGTCACAGCTCATTGTCTAAATAAAGCTCTTATTATATCGCCCAAATTCAATTGTGAGTATGGAGCAGTGATGACAGAATACTACTTGGAGTTTAAAATCTCTACTCAAAACCTCCATCAAAATGTCCCCGTCTATCCATCCTGGCACAGAGACACAAGCCCGAGGCGTGAATTATCACACAGAGAGAGTTCTGGTGATAATTGACTGAAGGAATGCCAGGCACTTACTGATGAACATGAAAACACTCCACTGTGCATCTCCAAATGGCTTTAGCGTGCTAATGGTGGTGTGGGAAAAATTGAGTTCACATAAGGCAGGCGAGGTAATGTAGCTTCCAGCTCAGCTCATTTTCTCCAAACGAAAGAGATAATCTGGACCCCCTGAAGGCCTGTGAGATTGAAAGCTTCAGAAGAGGAAAGGCCAAATAAGTAAGAGAAATTAGATGTGAACCTAGGCCAAAGTTTTCTCATTCTACTCCCACGCCCTGCGTCAGAGGCGCTGATGATGTTCATGTGCTTTACAGTGAGGGATGGATGTGAAATAACAGTTTACCTCTTCATGGAAATTTCTTTCCCTCCTCCTGCCTTTCTTATATTTCGGCCTTCCTTCGTCTTTGCCGCATTGCTTCATGCCACTTCTTTTTTCACTCATTCTGTCTTCCTTTTTTTCCCCTTCCTTCCTTCCTTCTTTTTCTCTCATTCAGCGTTTGTCACAGCGCGCACAGACAGAAATGCAGAATGTGTTGGAGCACTTTCAAACTCTACCCCAGACTGACAACCAACTGTCTCCAGAGCAGGTTTTATTATTTTTTTATTTTTTTAACCAATATTTTATTATAAGTTTTAAGTTTTAAATAAGACACAGAACAGTGAACATACATGACAGCAATGTTAGGTATAAGCAGATCACATATACAGTATGACAAAAGAGAAGAAAAAAAACAAGAAAAAACCCCCAAACAAACAAAAGTATTACAACATTATATTGGACCTTACATGGATAGTTCATAGAAAGTTCACAGTTTAGAAATTACACAAGGAACTGGGAGTATGCAGCCAAATAATTGAAATAAAATCAGTACCTGGGAAAGAGCATTAGGGAGATACACAGGTGCAAGGGGAGTGCCAATTAACATTGCAGCAACCTCTGCGTACTAAGTCTGCTGTACAACCCGGCAGGCGGTTCAATAAGGGTACCCACAACCTATCAAAATACCCCTCATTCCCCCTTAAAACTGAGCTCAGGTGCTCCATTGGTAGAACTTTAAACATTTCTCTCTCTGTTCTCTATAGAGTCTGCTATTTTAGATTCCTTAAAGCCCCATATCCCTGAAGCATAGCTTAGTATGGGGGGGACACATGCATCATAAAGTCGTGAGTAAGTAAAATATCTGATATTTTTACATATCTTAAACTTGCTGACAACAGACCCTAGTGCTCTCCCAGCTGAATCCTCTAACTCTTTGGTTCTAACTTCCAAAATCATAAGTTCATCAAGAGTAAACCCAAATGTTTATATTTGGATGTATATTCCAGTATTACATCCCCAAAAATCATGTTTTTATTACTTCTTGGAGTTTTCCCGAAATGAATGATCTGTGTTTTACTTTGATTTATTGATAATTTCCACCTATGACACCACATCTTTAACAAATTCAACATATTCTGTAAATTATCCTCAGATTCAGCTAGGAGAGCCAAACAACTCTATAGTCGAGATAAGAGCAGGAATAGAAGTTTCAGGCTGAGTCAGGAACAGAATAACATCATCTGCATATAGTGCCAACTTATGGACAGTCCGTCAGAGACTAACACCAGAAATATCGTCCGCGCACCTTATTGCCTCTGCAAGTGGTTCAATAGGTAAAGCGATAGCAGAGGGGAAGATGAAAGGCCTCCGAGGCGATGCCATTAACCAGCACTCTTGCCATGGGGGCGCTGTAGAGCAGCCTCACCCAGTTAATAAATTCAGGCCCAAGTCCAAACCCCTTAAGAACCTCAAACAGATATTTGAATTCCACCCTGTCAAAAGCTTTAGCTGCATCTAAGCTACACATAGAATTCTATCTTGACTGCAGTTTGCATGCTTAATCACATTAAGAAGGTGCCGAACATCAGCATGGGTGGAGCCACTGTGGTGGCCGGGGTTGGCACCTGCCCCCCCTGGAATCTGATTGGCCACCCCAGGTGCCCCCCCACCACTGTTGGAATGTACTGATATTTTTAATTCCCCTGTCATCTTTTAATGATGGAATCACATTGGAATCTCCCTGGTTTGTTTGCAGACTCAAATAATCGTTGCCTAGTGTAAAAAATTGCAGTTTCTGCTTTTTGTGTGAGAAGGTTATCAAGGGCAGAGCCGGCTGCATCCAGCTTCAGCTGAGATGATTTAAAAAGGGAGTGTTTAAACTCCTTCTTTAGTTCAGATATTTAGGATTCGAGCTCTACTTGTTGTCTGAGCGCTTCTTTTATTTTAGCTGAGGTGTACGAAATAATTACTCACCTTATATAAGCTTTTGCTGCCTCCCATAATGTTGAAGCTGAAACCTCAGATGTATCATTAGTCGAGAAAAAGGGCGTCAGTTGTTTTTCTAATAGAGATACCAAGGTGGGATTACTGAGCAAAGAGGGGTTAAGCCGCCAGTGACGTGTAGCAGGGCCAAATTAGGGAGGTGTAAATTCCAGACCAACAAGAGAATGATCTGAAAGTGTCATGGCTTTTATACTACATGTTCTAACCCTATCCAATGCTTGCCTCGAGGTAAAAAAGTAATCAATCCTTAAAAAAGAGTTATGTGGGCGGGAGAAGAAGTCCTTCATTTTTGGGTTCAACAACCTCCAGGCATCAAATAATTTCAAATCGCAGCATAGCGCCCTGGTGGCTACTGCCATTCTGGATGGACGTGAGGATTTCACAGGACACTGGTCCAACCAAAACTGAACAGGCGTTCAGGTCCCCACCCAAAACTACGAGAGGTGATGTATTAGAAGACAAATCAGCCATTAATTTGGAATAAAAAGAAGCCTCAAATGCATTGGGGGAATAAATGCATCCCAGAATTAGCCTTTCCCCATATAAGAAACCCTAATCCTAACCCAAATTTTGATCAGTATGAGGCAGCCATCATTATAATAGAAGAGCTCCAGGGCTTCCTCCACAATAACTGTACTTACTGAGAATTAACAAGCTAAGCTGTTAACAGATCTAAGTTTGTTCTGAATGTAATCTTGTCGGAAGAGTACCATATAATAGAGAAACTCTCACCATAACATTTTTTTGATGTATATATAGAGTTGGCAGGACCATTTCTCATGGTGTGTTTATTTGCATGCCTCACTGGTAAACATGGTCAGTTAAGCGTGTTCAGAAAACGTTGGGCCTCTTCCACGTCACTGAAACTGTGCTACGTCCCGTTATGCTGTATCACAAGTCTGGCTGGGAACCGCATCATGAATCTGATTTCCTTGTCTATTATTTGCGAACCACATCATTATAGGAGTGATGCTTCAGTCGGACAGCGTTGGACAGGTCCTGATGAATGAAACTGCATGATCCCTCGTGCTCCAGATTTTTCGCCTTTCCTGCGGCTGCCATGATCCAAGGCTTGTTCTGGGAGTTGTGGAGTTTGAGGATCACCGGTCTGGTCATTCCTCGGACTGGCGGTCCGATGAGCGCGGTCCAGTCTTTGCACCCTTTGGCGGTGGACAAACCGAGCTTTGTTGGCAGCCAGGATTCAAAGAACTCAAGAAGATGTTCACCCTTCATGCCTTCCTTCAGATTTAAGATCTGTATGTTGTCACGTCTGCTACAGTTCTCCGCGTTGTCTATCTGGTCGGCCATGGTCACCTGCCTGTTCTCTACCTGTGCAAGACGGAGCTTGAGGGAGGCAACCTGATCATCCACGGCGGAGACCTGCTGTTTTGCTTCATTGATACGTTTAGCCTGGCCTTCCAGGCTGCTAGCGATTTTATCCAAGGTGTCGGTTAGTTTTTGACAATTTCTGCTCCATAATTTCACTTGTTTCATATGTTTTGAGTAACTTCCCACACCAACTCGGACATGTCCATAGCGCTAGCTTCCATCATGCTAGCTTCAGTTGGGGATGTAGGCACCATGCTAGGCAGCGACGGGTGGTCAGTAATCTTCAACTGAATTGTTTGCCTCAGTCTGGCAGGTCTTTCTCTCTGTGACTGTCTGCCAGGTTTAGTTGCCATGTTTTAATATCGTTAGTGTAGCTTCATGTTGGTATAAGGTGCTTTCAAGCTGAAAATATTGAGACCAGAGCAGGAGCCCTGCGAAGACACAGCCTTCAGCCAACCATTGTCACGTGACCCCCGCAGGTTGTCATTCCCACCAAAGGCTCCTCTCCTCTCCTCTCCTCCCCTCGCCGAAGCCTGCACAAACAAGTGTTGCTGCTGGGAAGAGACTGAACACAGATACACAGACAGAAATGATACCAATGTATTGTTAACATCCACCTCCATTCAAAAATGTGTTTTTCTTCTTGTTCCTACACTTGTATGTATGAGCTTCACTGTGCAGAATGGTGAATGTGCAGAGTTTGATACTAGAGGCTGCTTTCACATTAATCTGGGCTCATTGAAAATCCAATTTTAAGGGGTGGAACTACAAACAGAATTTGTGACATCACAAAAAGTTTGGAGGCAATCATGGTCCAATATTCAACTTTCACAAGTGTGATGTAGAAACTTGAAGCCTACACCCAGCCAGCATGTCCATGTGGGCCCCATAAGGGTTCAATCTGGGCTGCAAATATGGATCCCAAGTGGGTATGTCTCCATGGTGGTCCCACCTGTGTTTACCCATATGGGCTTCAATTGGGTTCTGACTGGGTTTCAGCTGGGGCCTAACTGGGTGAGACCCATTTAAACCCCATATGTTTGCCCATATGGGGTCTAAGTGGGATCAGAATGGACCTTAAACTGGGCCCATTTAGCCAGCCCACATGGTCTTCACATATGGGGCCCATGTTTCTGAAACAATATGGGGTCCATACTATTTGCCCTGTTTATGCCCATGCCCACTCAGTACCCACGTAGCCCGCATTTAACCCATGTGAGGCCCACATGGACATGCTGGCTGGGCAGTGTACAAACACTGAGAATGGACCAATGAGGCAGGAGACATCTTGTTTCCAGCAGTTCAACTTTTGAAATAAACAACAATAATGATTTTTTAATGAGGGATAACGAGTAGATGAAATTTCAATTATTTTTTAAATGCTAATTATATTTAACAATACTTTTTTTTGTGGAAAAGATTATATCAGACACACATTATGGTTCCAAACTGAATATTTGTATATGCCTTAATACATGTCTAGAGAGGATCTTTAGGGATTTGCTAGGAATCGTTAGGAATTAAATTAGATGTCTACAAGAAAACCCTGATGACATTTCTTTGTACAACAGTAATATTCCTTATGACAAGTGAAGTGATGCAACATACTAATATTTGACAAAAAAATAACTATTTAGTAAAATATATGTACAAAAAATGTAAAAACATATGAGAAATATGGAAATATGAGAATATTGTAATGACTCCATCGGCTGAAGAAGACTGTGAGCAGCGTACATTCAAACTGTAGCTGCTCAAGCTATAAATAGTTACTGCCAATTTATTAAGCCACAGCAATGCTACACTTTTGTTGACAGTAATAAGTTACACAACAAGCGACTCATAAAAAACTCCACACAAGGCCGTCTGCTTGTTTCTCCTATGAATCTGAAGATAAGAAGTCACGATTGCAGAATCTGTGTGGGAGGTGAAGCAGCATTTCAATCAGTTATGAGTTATTTTTTTCTATAAGAGAACATAAAATAAAGCAATGTAACATTTGATTGTGCTACATCTAATAATAGTTTGCTACTGACAATAATTGGCAACCAGTAAATGGAGTGGTAAAGGTGTGAAAATGCCAACATAACAATCTAGTTTATAGTTTAGTATATAATCACACACTATTACTCTATGCGGTTATGTATAAATATGTTATTCACATTATTAATGTTTATATTATTATCACATTATATTAATCCTGTATTTAATAAATAACACATTTGACAGAATTCTAGATTCTGCACAGTTTGCCAGATTGAAATCTAAGAAAAACCAGAACAGCATTACAGTCATGTGTACCACTAACACAAAAACACAGGAGTGAGTACTGCAAACAAATCTTATTCCTCCATCTCCTTATTTTTTTTACATGCTTGGCCCTATACTGCAGAATGCGAATCTGGACACCCTTTCCCTCGCTGATCCCTTAGGACCACAGCCCTTTCCAACTCCACATAGGAAGCCTCATGCATTATGCATCACCATCCAGGCCTATTTTGGAGCAGAGAAGCAAAAAATAGAGAGAAACACAGAGCTTCCCGGGCTCCCGCAATCAGTCCCACAGTTGCTCATGTTTCTGTGGAAAACGAGGTCTCGTTCCAACCATACGGAATTACCAAGAGGAAAACATGAAATATTTAGCATTGTCATTCCCTTCTTCCCGTCTCTACTTTCCAGCTCAAACTTCCTGAGGGGGAAAGAAAAAAAAGTGGGAGATGGCAGAGAGCTTACAGTATGTTTTCTACCGATGATTATCTGGATGCTCTTCTCTGAGGGGGTTGGATAGGTGAGGAAACACCACATGAATTGGTGGAGGTCAGGATCGCACCTCAGGGGACAAAGTTGACACACGCAGAGGTGGAACATGGGATCTGATTTATGCTCCTTGAAAGCAGCGATAAGAACGGGCAAGGCCAGTGTGGGTCGGAATCAAAGCGAGCGTGTGTAGGAGAGTGATGATGGTCAGGCAAGGGGAGGCTTTTAATATGCATAAATGGACAAACAACCACGGGCAAGCATACAGTACATGCATATATTCATGACAGGATACAAATGCACAGGAAACAGAGGTGGGTTTTTCTGTGTTTCTTTTTTAGAGCTAGGACCACAAAATATGCCTCTGTGGGTACCTCGCTTTGAGAATGTGGCAGCTGAATGTGTCTTGTCTATTGACATCAAGGCTACCCAACCAGCAGACCTATTATTTTGTGTTCTTTTAAGGTCTGCCCACTATTTGCGAGTGTGCCGAAGCCATAAAAAAAGGTTACTCACCTATAGCTTTTCTCCTCTGTCTGAAATTGTACAGCTTTTGGAATATATATAATAAGTGTAATTTTCTGCGTACGTGTGTGTGTGTGTGAGTGTGTGTGTAAACATACGTTCATTCTCTACTGTATGTATAATTTTCCTGTAATGTGGTTACTTTTCATCTTGCACTGATGCATGTAGCACCATTGCTGAGTGTTTTTTCCCCCTCAGAAAGGCTTCCATAAGGAGGATAAAAGCAAAAATCATTCAATTGTGTGGGAACACTGGAGCCCTTTCAAATCTCACTGGGACATCAAAGCACACAGCAAGACGCTGCACTATTAGAGTCCATGGGTGGGATGAAAATATATTACAAATATATCTACTCTCTGCTGAAATCCATGACTAGGCTTTCATAACAAAGTGCAGACTTTTCTCAGTCATTTTATTCCGCTGAGGATTGTGATTAATCTGACCTTTGATGTTTTGAAACAACAGGGAGGCAGACGAGATGGGAGAGATGAGGAGGCCGCTGGGGGAGCTGCACAGGGATGTAAAGACTTAGTAATGCACTGCTTTGAATGCCACACTAATGAAGCAAATTGAATTTAATCAGATAGGATATTGAAAGTGTATTGTGGGGAGTGACACAGCATGCAAGCGCAATGCACAACATCTTAGTGTTAAAAGATTAGCCTGAGATGGAGGGATAAAAAGCTAAACTCTCGGAGGGAGAGGGGAGAGATGAAGAGTGGTAGGAAATAGAAGTGCAGGATTACTTTACACAGTTTGATCAGCATGACGTCTAAAAAAGACACACACATAAGATATGACGATCAGTGTATGCAGTTAGTAAAGTTAAAGTCTTACGGTCAAGAAAGCACCTTATGTATTCAATTTACATATATTTACAATGTGTTCATACACCGGATATGTTACATTTATTGATCAGCAGAATTTCTGGTGACTTGATAGTACCTTTATAAACATGTGTGTGTGTGTGTGTGTGTGTGTGTGTGTGGGGGGGGGGGGTGGGTGGGTGTGGGTGTGGGTGTTAAATAAGATACTGTATGTTTCATCATCTAGATCTGCACAGAGTGTGTGCTGGAAGGTTTGTGGCTGTGAGAAGCTAACGCCCAAGTGGTCAAAGGCGTTGACATACAGTGAGGCCGTCAGTTCACAGGGTGTGTGTGTGTGTGTGTGTGTGTGTGTGTGTGTGTGTGTGTATGCCTTCAAGGTTATTGGGTGCAGGATGTGCCATTAGGTGTGAATTAGGCAGGATTAAATATGAATCTACTGTCATGCATTATTAAAACTATCCTAATTGCATTTGCATAAGTTTATCAGATGCTGCACGATGCATGCAAACATGTGTGTGTGTGTGTGTGTGTGTGTGTGTGTGTGTGTGTGTGTGTGTGTGTGTGTGTGTGTGTGTGAGCATGCATGCATGTGCAAGAGGGTGCAGTCCTACTTAATTATAGGATTCAAACATAGACTAAAATGATCTTTCTTTATCCATGGTTTGATGCCTGAAACAGTTTGTTCATATAGGTTACAAATTCTCTCCAATCCACCTGACAAAAGCAACAAACCATAGACAGCAGATTTCCACTAAATTGGCCCTCTGTTACCAGATGGCTCTGTGTCATCATAACTTTGATCTCAGTATAACGTGTGTTACTGCTGCATGTTTTCATGAGGAGCTATGACTTATGTGTAGCAACATTGCCCCTGTGTGGTGAAATGAAAAAATGCTCAGGCAATCCTGAAGGTGAGTTGAGGTGAAGTTTGAGAAGCAATCTAGATATCAACAACCGAGTTTCCTCGACAGAATGACAGCAGTTATTGTTACTAATCACCATCTTTCTTATTAGCCTTTTATATCACATTATATAAACAGAGAGATAAGCGAGATCAGGTGCATTGCTGTGGTGCAGATAGCACACAGCATTGTATAGCCACAGGAATAATACTTCAATAATCAGTCAGTGTAGCTTAATACTGACTGTATGCAGGATGTATCATTATAAACTGTATAAAAAAGGAAACCTTTTACTAATTTTCTTTTGTAACCTGTCTCTCACAGATTTGCATTGATGTACTATAACAGGGATGTCAAACTCATTTTCATTCAAGGACCTCACACAGCCCAATTTGATCTCATGTGGGCCAGACCATTAAAAAGATGGAAGGAAGGGGGGAAGGGAAGAAGGGTAGAAGGAAGGAAGGAAGGAAGGAAGGAAGGAAGGAAGGAAGGAAGGAAGGAAGGAATGAAGGAAGGAAGGAAGGAAGGAGTGAGGTAAAAAAGTGAGGAATGAAGGAAGACAGACAGGAAGGAAAGAAAGAAAGAAAGAAAGAAAGAAAGAAATGAAAGGACAGATGGAAGGAAGGAAGGAAAGAAAGAAGGAATGAAGGAAAGTGGGCCGGATTGGACCCCTCAGCGGGCCGGTTTTGGCCAACCGGCTGCATGTTTGACACCCCTGTACTATAACCACAACATGAAACATTTGTGTTTCACTGAATTTAAAGATATAGTCTATCATTTGCAGGTAAATTCATTTGATATGTAATAAAAGAGAATACAGGTTTCATTTAACTATGTGGCAACAAAAATAAAATGTTTTTTGGGCATTTGAGGGCAGCATAACAAGCTGTAAACACGATTTAGACAATATTTTACAGTATTATCACTTTATAAAGTTATTATGAGGAACTTGTGAGCAAACAGTTACCTACATACACATCCTGCAGACACTGATGTTTCTGCACATGTAAGTCCAATATAAACTCTCCTTTTAGCTCTGTCTTGATCTCCACCAACTCCTGACATGAATATCTGTTCTTAGCTGCTAAATGATTGTCTGTGTTCATCCTGTTATTTCTAACTTTGTCAGTCTGCTCTTTGGTTCTGGGCAGTTGATTAGTGCAGCTTTACTTGCTAAGCACTTCTACAATACCTCACTTGATGATGCCATGAGTCATTTTGTGTATGTACTGTATATTCATTGATCATTATTCACATGTTGGGGAAAACGTGGATCTTATTGATCACAGGTGACAAAGGTCGCAAGTACAACCTGATCATTATCTCTGCATTAAAGACTAGTTTGAGTATATAAAAAAAGCATCTTATCATCTTATCATCACTGATAAAGTATGATACACACCGCCGCTTCAACTTTGACCTTCCATATAAAATTATAACACCAGATGTTCAATTTGGTGTACAGTGTTGTCACTTTCTACATGAACTAGTTCAAAGTTCAGTTCACAAATTTTAAAATGAACTAGTTCAATTCATAGTTTATAATTCTAAATTTTGAACTAAATTCACAGTTCCAAAAATGAACTAGTTCATAGTTCTTTTTTCCCCCCAATATGTTGCTGCGAGCAATTATTTTTCAAAATGATTGCCACAGCCCATATAGAACCACAGACAGCAATTATTGTATCAGTTTTAACACTGAAACTATGTGTCAGATTTCAAAATTGTTTAAGTAATCATAAGTAGATGCTGTATTAATGATGGAGGCATAGTCTGAGGTAGTGCTGCTGCCTTCATTTGTTTTTGCCTCCATGCTTCGCATTGTGGCGGTGCGACTCTGTGGTGGCTGCTGTGGCCAGATTGGGTGTTTTTTCCACTACATATTAAGGCCTGTTTAGGGTGAACGAGTTCATGAACGATCGTTCATTGAACGCATTCAGGCACAACACTGTTGGTGTATCTGTGTGATAGGTAGCTGTAGTGCCGCAGTTGTGAAACCAATCATGACCATTGCATCATGACCACAGTATTTTTTTTATTTTTACTGCATGTTCTTTTAAAGTGCCACAGCTCATCTGGAAGAGATCCAAAGAACAAACTGTATTGATTATTGCTGCAGCTCAGAGACAGTCTGTAGAGATGTCTGAAATAAAGAACACACGGATGTATTAGATGGCAACGTAAAAGCCGTTAAATAATGAATAATGACATCAATAATGACCTGTGGCCTCAACCTATACCAATCATCCACTTTGCATAAGCCAGCAGCTGGACTCCTCAGACATGTAACACACAGAAACACTGGGATGAATATATGCACAGACTCTCTTCTGTTGATAAAGCAGCTGCAGCTGATTACGGCATAGGTGTCTTATCTTTAACTGAATCCAAAAAACAAAGAGCTCGGAGGGATGAACTTCAGTCCTGTGGGGTTGCTTTTGTGTCAACAAAATTTCTCCCATTGAAGTTAAAAACTTTGTTCTCTGATATGAAACCTGAAATAGATCTTTCCACTGCAAGCCCAAAAAGACTTGAGACACAAACCTAGGTGGAGTCAGCTGAAGTAATCAGCACTCATCTCTGTCCCAGCTTATCCCAGCACTTTGGAATGACTAATTGCAGACATGTTAGGAGGAAATGGGGATTGAAAAAAGTACATTAGATTGTCTAAGTGCATCCACTTAAATCACAGACACAGAGGTGTTTACTGCAGGTCTAATGACATCTGTATCACAGACAACATAGTCCACGTAGAAAACAATGGTTGATTTACACACAAACCTGACCTTTAAATCACACACAACACAGTCACTGCCTGAATGAATTATCAGGTGGACCCTGTCCTTTGGTGCACACACACACACACACACACACACACACACACACACACACACACACACACACACACACACACACACACACACACACACACACACACACACACACACACACACACACACACACAGGTTTGTCTTTATATCCTTGTGAGGACATTCATTGACATGCATTCCCTAGCTTACCCTAACTTAAGCCAACTAAATGCTTAAACCCAACCCTTATCCTGAACTGAACCTTAACCCATTTGCAACACAAGTCTTAACCCTCAAATTGCCCCTTGAAATTGAAAGGACCAGCCAAAATGTCCTTGCAATACAGAAATGTCCTCACAATGCTGGTTTTCATCTGAAATGGGAAAGACATGCAAGCACACGCACATGCACACTCACGCACACACAGAGTGTATATAAAGGGCTGAGCCGTTCATTTGACTCTCACTCTGTGTGACAAACCAACCTAAGGCCAAACTGCTACCTCCACTCACAGACCAGCCAAAATGCCTGCAGACTATAATGGACGTTGGGAGATGGTGAGCAACGAAAACTTCGAGGACGTGATGAAGGCCATCGGTAAGTTGTCTGCATTCTGCTTGCTTCTATTTTTGAGATTTTGAATTAGTGAAATGAAATTGTAATGGCAAAGAAAAAGAGATTACAGCTTGTAACCCTCATTAAAAACACATGGATCAATTAGAGGGTAACATTTAAAGATGCAACCAAGTGGGGAGGAAAGCCTGAGCAGAACCTCGCGGATGGAAGAAGAGACAGAGTGTGATAGCGAGAGAGAGAACGAGAGAGAGAGAGAGAGAGAGAGAGAGAGAGAGAGGGGAAAAAAGAAGAATGCCTTGGCATTGCTTCATTTCCTCATTGAGCTGCTGTCAGACCAAGTTAACCTCCACTCTGTGAGCGGCTGCCGTCTGTTACCACGCCAAATAAATATTGATTCACTCCTTTCTGCATTTTCATCCACCTGATCCCAGAGAAGGAAGACAGATTCCCAAACCTGGATCAGGTAGCAGGCCAGCTCATAATCTGAGAAAAAAGAAAAAAAAGGGGAAAAAAGCAAACACCATTGATAAGGCCCCAGAAACACTTTATTATTCACGACTCTATCTGCAATTCATAAAACAACCCCCGCTACACTGAGCTCACACAAATCCGGGGAAATCCTGAATGCCTCGTTCTTCTGCAACACCTCATTTCCATTGAGCGGATGGGAAAATGACATCCTTATGGAAATGGGTCAAAAATATCATTTAGATGGGTAAATATAGGGGCCTCATCTGTAAGAGTGATGGAAAGAAATTGAATTTTCACTTGAGGGCAAATGGGATATGAATACATCAAAATGGTCAGGGTCGGTGGTTTTCTCTGGCAGGGCCCAATGCTGAGCGGGGCGGAGAAACTCATTTAGGCCCATTCTGACTCGGAGCAAGGTCGTTTTTAAAAGGGCAAATGAGACTGTCAAAAGACCAGTATAGGCTATAGGAGAGGAATCATAATAAGTGGCCTGTGGCGCCATGCATGTCTGTAGTGAGTTAAAAAAAAGAAAAGAATAAGACACCACACAAATTTAGCATCTCCATAAAGCCTTTGCCAAATTTTTGTGTATGTGCTCACGCTTGCAGACATCGACTTCGCCACCAGAAAGATCGCTTGCCACCTTCATCAGACAAAAGTGATCGTCCAGAACGGGGACAAGTTCGAAACAAAGACCATGAGCACCTTCAGGAACTACGAGGTCAACTTCACTGTGGGAGAGGAGTTTGAGGAGCTGACAAAGGGTCTGGACAACCGGAAGGTCCAGGTGGGACTGTTTTCTGAGTCATCGAATGACTGAAAGTAACCGTAAATGCATTGAGAGAAGTTAGAGTTTGAATGTGTTTATGTGACATTGCAGACGTTGGTTACCTGGGATGGGGACAAGCTGGTGTGCGTTCAGAAGGGGGAGAAGGAAAATCGTGGATGGAAGCAATGGATCGAAGGAGAAATGATGCATCTGGTGAGAGCAGGAGGGCGACACAACTGTTAAAGTTTTGACATATCCCTTTCACCTTTCTTGACAGAATATTTCCCAACCCTCATTTAGATAAGACCGATTTGTTTCATATCATTGGGCAATAACAATAAAGAAAATAAGATAATGAACCATCTGTTACATCATGTTGGACTGCCGGTGTAAAGGTCTTTGTCTTCTCTTTCAGGAAATCACCGCACTCGACAAAGTCTGCCACCAAGTGTTTAAGAAGTCACAATAAGATGGGAACAAACTGAACTGTGTGTCGTGTGTTGCATGTTGCTGTATATTTATAATGTCACAGTGAAGATCTGTAATAAACTCATTCAATACAGTTTTCTCTTTCAAATTTCTTTTGGGACATTTTGTTAGTGGCACATTCTCAAATGTATGGAAATGATGACTTGAATGTACAAAATCAGATGAAGACAAAAACTCTAATGTACTGCAAAAAAAGTCAAAGTAAAATTGGTTATAGTATCATAACTCAAGCTGAAATTCGTTGTATTTGCATAGTACACAAGGTTGTTTTAACCCGTGGTCATATTTCTACTTTTGCTTCAGTCTAAGCTGTGGGGATTCAGGTTTAAATAGAGTGGTGGGCTGTTTGGTTGTAGCCTACAGGGTGTACTTTTTGCAGTGTGGAGCAGGCAGGTACAACATGTTCTGCCTCTCTGCCGGATCTCTTGCTGCTCCCCACAGGAAGCTCTGCAGGATCCACGTAGCCAAAAGAAGTAGCGTCAAGTCAGACAGCGGCAGACAGACGCAAACCGAAAAAGGGGCGATCTGTCGTCAAAATAAAAGGTGGTCAATAAATAATGGTCACCACAAATTTAGAGCTTTGGAAAAGCACTCTTTCACACCTGGGCGTTCCTCTGCTATAAAAAAAACATTTTTGATTTGAATCCAATTTCCTGTATTTTCTACATACATTTAGAGACTATGGTAATACAAAATCCAGGAAATAATTAAAATAGTCATAATATTCCCCCAGAAAGTATAGTGTCACCTACCTAGACTGGCACAAACGGGATTTTGAAAAGTGTGGGGGGTATGTCCCTCCTGTCCCCAGTGTAGATACATTTTGGGTAAATGTGTAAACATTATAGGCAACTAGTTTTATTTTTGTTACTATTCATTTTGCTGATTATTGGTAAGAAAATTGCAAGATTGAATTTGGCTTTAACATTAAAGTTCATGGTTTTGCCAATTTCTTCCATATAGGCTATCATTTTACTTATAATGTTATGTCATTTCTTCCATTCATACAGTTCTTACTGCTTTCGGGTTTATTGTGAAAATGTATACCGGACGTAGTTTTGTTGTTAGTGTGCTTCACTTGTGACAAAAGTTTTCCTGAGATCCACACAAGCGAAGCCCGTCGAGGGCAGCAGGGAAGCCGGTCTGTACTCTGTGTAGCGCCGTAGGGACTTACGGACGTGAAAACATGGTAGGCTGAACAAACAAGCACACTACTTGTGCGTTGTTTGTAGTTTGCTGTTTTCTTGTTCTTCTGTCAGTGGAGTTTTACGTGTTTATTATAACTTCTACGCTTCAACTCAAACATTAGGAATGTAAACAGTCAGTACAGTATGATTCATTCAGCCACATGCAACAGCTGTACATTTACAAACTCCGACAGTTTAATGATTAACTTAGTTAAACCAGCGCAGAAAAAAAAAACAGTTTCATTTTTGCACATTATGTAAATGTTCTTCAATTTGTGTTCATGACATTTACGTTTTCACATTTCACACGCTTTTCAACATAAAAGCTGATCAATGAAAAGTCTTAATGTATTCATTGACATGAAAAGACTTGAAAGGACATTCTGGAGCAGGCATGCAGAAAAAATGTGGAATGGGGAGTATCAACAGACACACCCCTTCCATAAACCCAATACCCAGTCTGAGAATAATTGGATAGTAATGAATTCATCCGGCCTTCTAATATGTGGGACAGTCTGAATACAAAAGTGCAAAATTTGCTTTATAGTATGTGATATTTCTAAATGCAGACTGCTTATTGTCTGCTTGTTTTGGTTTTACATAGCTACATTAGCTGTTATAATGAGGAGCTGATCAGATCACCTTCTAAGATCATCATATTTCTTCCTTTTTTCTCTCTCTCTCTCTCTCTCTTCCTCCATAGCCTCTGCGGTTGGACATCAAGCGGAAGCTGACGGCTCGGTCCGACCGGGTGAAAAGTGTGGATCTGCATCCCACTGAACCCTGGATGGTGGCGAGCCTCTACAGCGGCAGTGTAGTGGTCTGGAACCATGAGTCACAGGTCACCAATCAGTCACACACACACACAATTAATCACTGATGGAAATACATTTTGTGTGATGTTAATAATCGTGTGTGTGTGTTTGTGTGTGTGTAGACGATGGTGAAAGTCTTTGAGCTGTGTGATCTGCCCGTCAGAGTGGCCAGGTTTGTAGCCAGGAAACACTGGGTGATTGCTGGATCAGTAAGTATTCTAACTTCATGGAGAATATATGTGCTCGCTCCTTTTAGACGTATTTTCATCAGTCACATGTTGAGGCCTAAATGCACTTATCAATCGGTTTGTTCCTCCATCAGGATGACATGCACATCCGCGTGTTCAATTACAACACTCTGGAGAGAGTTCACTTGTTTGAGGCTCACTCTGACTACATCCGCTGCATCGCTGTCCACCCTACACAGCCCTACATCCTCACCAGCAGTGGTAGGAATGAACTACATACACACACACACACACACACACACACACACACACACACACACACACACACACACACACACACACACACACACACACACACACACACACACACAGACACACACACACAAACCCCTCTAAAAGTTACACATTTCTTTAAAGGTAATATCAAGTGAAAGATTAAAACAAGAGCACATTCACAGACAAAGAGTTATACACTGATATATTTGTTAACCATACATTCTGCTGATCAATATATTTAACACATCTGGTGTATGAACACATTGTAAATATATGTAAAATTGAATGCATAAGGGGCTTTTAAGACCTTTTTAAGACCTTTACTAACTGCATACACTGATTGTCATATTTTATGCGTGTGTATCTTTTTTTTTAGACGACATGCTGATCAAACTGTGGGACTGGGACAGAAAATGGGCATGCACTCAGGTGTTTGAGGGACACACACACTATGTCATGCAGATAGTCATCAACCCTAAAGACAACAACCAGTTTGCAAGCGCCTCGCTCGACAGAACTATTAAGGTACACAAACACACGCACAAACACACACACACACACATGCAGATATTTGTAAAAGCACACTGAAGAAAATAGCCTCTGGGCACAAACACACAAAAGTGCTGTGAAGGTGAAATGATGAAAGTGACACCTCACCGCCAGAAGCAAATTGCAGTCTTCACTTTGTTCAACCAGTTGCAAAAAATGACACAAATATTTATAATGTATCCTTCAAATACCTTTAACACATCCTGTAACTCATACTGACCTTGCTTGATCACCGTCCCATAAACTATTTGGACATGTGGCAACCTTGAAGGTGTGGCAGCTGGGCTCCCGGACCCCCAACTTCACTCTGGAGGGCCATGAGAAGGGAGTGAACTGCATCGATTACTACAGTGGAGGAGACAAACCCTACCTCATATCAGGGGCTGACGACCGCTTGGTCAAAATCTGGGATTATCAGGTATTTTCTTTTACTAAGCATCCTGTGGCAATAAACTGGGCATTAGGTAAAATCAAAAATAGTACCATAAATGTAAAAATATATGTAACAGTGGCAGTAGTAAAAAAATCTCTGTTTTCAATTCATGGAATTATTTACCTAATATCTCATTTTTAATAACAGCTGTCTTATCTGTAATCAAATAAAACATACATGTTCACTAGCATACACCCATTAATAGCGTTAATATAAAAAAAATATAGAATAATACACAAAACTTACTCTATAGTATCTTAAATTGGATTGTGAGATGGATGTTTTTGTTTTCTCCTAGAACAAAACCTGTGTTCAGACTCTGGAGGGTCACGCCCAGAACGTGACCTGCGTCAGCTTCCACCCTGAGCTGCCGATCATCCTCACAGGCTCCGAGGACGGTGGGTTGCGTATTTCAATGAATCGTGTTAAACGCAGACACGCAGGAAAATGTATAGTACAATCAACGCAGCATTCTGGCTCAGTTTGAACTCTCTCTCATTTCCTCAGGCACTGTTCGAGTGTGGCACTCCAACACCTACCGACTAGAAAACACACTCAACTATGGCATGGAGAGGGTGTGGTGTATCTGTGGCCAGCCTGGCTCTAATAGTGTGGCTTTGGGCTATGATGAAGGAAGCATCATCATCAAGGTATACTGTGTTGTTGTTTTGTGTATAGCACTATCTACCAGAGAGCTGAAACTACAAATAGGCCAACAGGTCAAGAAGGGCCATAGTCTTACAGCAATCATGTGACTATAACACAATAATTTAACTTAAGAATAAAGAACTCTTAAAGAAAATTGATTCCAAGCACTGTAAATCCATAGGAAGAGGATGATATGAGCCACTTACATCAAAAAATATGAACTTTTTATACATCTTAAAAGCAAAATCATCACTTACTATTCATGCCAGTTTAACTTCTCCACCAGGCCCAATCAATTTGCTTGGGAACCACTTACTTAGAGAACATTAACATTGAATTTCAAACTGCAAACGGCCCCTCAGGTTATTAAAACATCCAAATATCCAAAGGAAATAGAAGACGTGACCTCTCTATCTGCACCAGCAGCTATCAGCAGCTATGGGAATTCACTTGGAGTATTATAGCAGATAACACTGTGTAAGCTAATGGAACATTTGTTGACTTATGATATTTAAATGTTACCTCTCTTGTAACACAATACCCTTTTTTTCCTGTGTCTTGCACCTCATCCACTCTTTCCCCTCTCTCTCCGTCTCAGCTGGGTCGGGAGGAGCCGGCCATGTCCATGGACTCCAGTGGGAAGGTCATGTGGGCTCGCCACTCTGAGGTGCAGCAGGCCAACCTGAAAGCAATGGGAGAGGCAGAGATGAAGGATGGAGAGAAGCTGGTGCTGAGTGTCAAAGACATGGGCAGCTGTGAGATTTACCCCCAGACCATCCAGCACAGCCCCAACGGGAGGTGAGAGACGAGACTGTGGGTGGAAGCAGTGGTGATGAAAGGTTATGTGTAACACAAATCAGAAGACATTCACTGATTCCGTTATACATGTGTGTGTGTGTGTGTGTATTGGCAGGTTTGTAGTGGTGTGTGGAGACGGGGAGTATATCATCTACACCGCCATGGCCCTGAGGAACAAGAGCTTTGGCTCAGCTCAAGAGTTTGTTTGGGCGCATGATTCCTCACAGTAAGTCTAAACTCCTAAAAATCCAGTCAGAACTTCACCACACACTATATAGCAAGGGTAACTCACTCCATTTTCAGATGTGGCATTAAATGTGTGTATCATATTTACAGGTATGCCATAAGGGAAGGAAACAGTATGGTCAAACTCTTTAAGAATTTCAAAGATAAGAAGACTTTCAAACCTGACTTTGGGGCTGAAAGTGAGCTTCATTTTATATTTAATCACATTTGATCTGACAGAATGCTGTGTGTGCATTCAGTGTGTGTTTATTATTGTGTGAAATGCTAACAGTCTCTTCATCTAACAGGTATCTTTGGTGGATTCTTACTGGGAGTGAGGTCAAACAGTGGCCTGGCCTTCTACGACTGGGAGAACGCCGAACTGATCCGCCGCATTGAGATTCAACCGAAACACGTGAGTCCTACTCTGATAGTGATTGTTACTCTTTCCAATACTGGCCCACCTTATCCTCCTTTTTTTAACCTGGTGTTTTTCTATCTTTAGATCTTCTGGTCTGACTCTGGGGAGCTGGTGTCCATCGCCACAGACGAGTCTTTCTTTGTGCTGCGCTACCTACCAGAGAAAGTTGCAGCAGTCCAGGAGTCCAAGGAACCGATGACGGAAGACGGTATCGAGGACGCCTTTGAGGTCAGAGACCAATAGAAGTGTATTTTTGGTTGACTGTGCAGTAATTGAATGGTGGAGTGATCTTACCTGAGGTTCCAAAATTCCTGAAGTTTCCCTGCCTTGTTCTCCTGGGCTGACTAGGTGCTGG
Organism: Scomber scombrus; assembly: GCF_963691925.1. NCBI lineage: Eukaryota > Metazoa > Chordata > Actinopteri > Scombriformes > Scombridae > Scomber > Scomber scombrus. Next base: position 6,816,714 of record NC_084974.1, read on the forward strand.
GGGAGGTCCAGGAGGTGATAAAGACAGGCGTTTGGGTGGGAGACTGCTTCATCTACACCAGCTCTGTTAACAGACTCAACTACTATGTTGGCGGAGAGATTATCACCATCGCTCACATGGACAGGTACGATTCATGCAATGTCAGCATGACATCAGCTCCATCCACGTACTTATCATGCTGGTAAAGTGTATATTATGGCTGTTAACCCACTTGATGTGTCATATCATCCTACCTTTCTCTTTCTTCTACTTTCTGTCCGACAAAGAGCATCAAACATTCTCAAAGAAGTGGTGTAAAATGTGTCCTAACAGCCGTTTCTCTTTTTTGTAGGACCATGTATCTGCTGGGCTACATCCCCAAGGATGACCGTCTCTACCTCGGAGACAAGGAGCTGCATGTAATCAGCTTCTCCCTGCTGCTTTCAGTGCTGGAATACCAGACAGCTGTCATGAGGAGGGACTTCACCACGGCCGACAAGGTTCTCCCCACAATCCCCAAGGAGCAGAGGACTAGGGTAGCCAACTTTTTAGAAAAACAGGTATGTTTGTCCTCTAGCCTTTACCCCTTGGAAGTCCGAGCTCATCTCTGCGCTTTTCCTTCGACTTGAACTGACTATAAATTCAAGTTTTTTTTATGAATTCTCTATTTCCATAACATCAGGCAACCAGATGGGGTACAACCTCTGGGCAGAATTCTTGTGTTTCTTTTATAAATGTATTTAGCCAGCGAATGTTATGCTACTCACACAGTCTCTTCCATTTCTGCACTCTCACTCGTGTATACTTGGAGGTTGTGTACTACTTATTTGGCCAACTACATGGAATTAAAATGTGCTTGTGTTGCTTATATTGTCTAGGGCTTCAAAAAGCAGGCCCTGGCTGTGTCCACTGACCCAGACCACCAGTTTGAACTGGCTCTGCAGCTGGGAGAGCTCAAGACAGCCTATCAACTGGCCACAGAGGCGGAGGTCAGAGCATGCACACACACATACACATACATATACACATACACACAAAAACAAATCACTAGCTGTGTCACAAATCCATGCTTCACACTAATTCTAAAAAGGTTTTGAGTATGCAGCCGCACTGGAAAAGTGACAAAGTGAATTAAACTCAAAACAGCCATTATACACACTTGAGTTTTGAGTGTGCTGGATACAGTGTTTCCCCACAATGCAAAGCACAAAGAAAATGGATGAGCTACTTACAGCTGAAACAAATAACAGTAATTGTGGATGATGGTGAACCAGCTCCAGGAGCACTTCAGAAAAACAACTCTGTGAAAAACACATGTTGCTGTCTTTTTGTTAGGTTTAACTGGCAGTTTGATTTCCTTTGCATATTGCACGTAATGCATCATATCTTGAAAGTATAAAACAATGTGATATTTTGATTTCTTTTATACTTAAACAGTACGCCATAAAGACTAACATAAAGTGTAAATGCAGCTAGCATGCTGTACGATACTGGGACAGTTTGAGACATTTCACTTTAAACCACAAATGCCAACCTTATAGTGGTACCAGAGGAAAAGTCAGGTCACCAAAGTCAGTAGGATTCAATCTCTGGACACCATGAATCAATCAACCTAAATTTCACTTGGCGGACAAACCATGCAATAGATATTGAGTCTGCTAGCATAGCAACTAGCTGTATAGAAGGTAATTATGCTGCTGAAATGCACTATGACTTTAAGAATTAGAGCCTGGAGACTTTAAATGCATTGTAATGAGCAAACATTTCCTCGTAACTGATCATTTGGAAGATCATGTATGAATCAGTCTTTTTTTGTTGTTGCTCCGGACGTCTTGGAGTCACAACCCTGGCAACCCATACTTTAACAACTGCTTCACAGTGTATGGTTGTTAGGGCTGATGCTTTTCTCCCTGTGATAATCCTCTCTCCTGTCTCTTTGGCACCTTGACATGTTGTGGGCCTCCAGTCAGAGCAGAAATGGAAGCAGTTGGCAGAGCTCGCTACTACAAAGTGCCAGTTTAGCTTGGCTCAGGAGTGTCTGCACCAAGCTCAGGATTATGGGGGATTATTGCTGCTGGCCACCGCCTCGGGCAACGCCACCATGGTGGGAAAACTGGCCGAGGGGGCAGAGAGGGATGGCAAGACCAACGTGGCTTTCATCACCTACTTCATGCAGGGGAGGTGAGTTTCTGAGCAGAGGGAGAAAAGGAACCATGTTTGAAGCCAATTTTTTATTTAACATGTTTATACTCACAATTTTTAGAATCATGTATTAAGCTTTGTCATCACTGTTGTGTTTTTTTGTCTCTGTTTGCCCAGATTGGAGAAATGTCTGGACCTTCTCATCAAAACAGATCGTTTGCCAGAAGCTGCGTTCCTGGCAAGAACATATCTGCCAAGCCATGTGCCAAGGTAAAGTTGTTTATGTGTAGATGCTTGCGCAGTCTATGCCTGAATCTTATATCCATCTGTGTCCTACAAACACTCTGCATATACCAGTTTACTTGTAATCTATAATAGATACCAGCATTTGCTACATTTTACAGGATCCAGGTTTTTTTGTTGCCATGGCGGCTCCCGAGTTGGCAGCGGCCGCATTAGCTCTTGATATAAACACAGAAATTGAATTAGTTAATGTCCGGAGTTTGTGTGGAAACACTGATTTACAGCAGTCAACGTATGCTGTTACTACATACGGTCTGCGGAAAACAAACTTTTGACCCAAATACCACAGACTTATTACTAAACCTTGGCTTGCTACGTTCAGAGGGAGAGACCTGCACAACAACAACAATAACAGCACCTAGCAACAGCGCTACCTGCTTTCGGAGGAGGGGGAGGAGGCGTGGGCGTAAAAAGAATCGGGGTACCAGCGGCTGAGCTAGCGCTAAACTCAAGGCTAACCCATGCAGAACTACATCTGTGTACAGTATGTGCAGATATGCATTATGCATCACTGAGCCATATATTGCTGCCTTCCTCCAGGGTGGTAAAGCTGTGGAAGGAGAGTCTGTCCAAGGTCAACCAGAAGGCAGCAGATGCTCTGGCTGACCCCACCCAGTACAGCAACCTGTTCCCCGGCCTCCAGCAAACCCTGGTAGCTGAGCAGTACCTAAAGGAGACTCATATCGGGGTCAGACCTGCAGCAGAATATCCACTCATCACGGTCAGTGGAAAAGTCAAAGGAGCTGTATGAGGAAACTTTTCTTTACCAAAGAGTGATTTGAACTGGCTGCATACGTTGTAAATTATAACTTTATACTTTGAGCATCAATCAAACATCAGATATGTCTGAGACCTAATCTTGCCTGTTTCTTCTTTTTTTTCAGCCAAATGAGGACCGTAATGTTCTGGAGGAATCTGCAGGTTTTGTGGTTAAAGGAGGGATCACTGAGCCAGAGGTGAGGAGCAGAATCTGCACCTCTACATAGCCCCTTTTAGACATGCACCTCTTACCATAAATGTGATGTCGCTCTCATGCCTGGATGACTAAAAGCTTCTAAAAGCATAGTCATGAATAATAAATTATTACTATGATTCTCATGTTAGATCAGTCTGTAAAATTAGCACAAGGCAAAATCCCTCATACAACCACACTAGTAATCAGACCAGCACCTAAACTTTCACCCCCACCAAATGCATGAAATTACAAATCTCCAGTTAAATGCTTTACATGCAATTTGAGCAAATAGGAATTCAATGAGGGTCCCTCACACTCATGATAATAACTGCAAAAGATGTTAAAAATCTGTCACTGATGCAGCCTGTGTGGAAACTGTGAGAACCATGTTCCTCCATCATATCATCACAGCTGTTCTCAGCTGTGCCACCACTTCCTCATGTCTAACTGAAGCAGTTAGGAACATTAACTGATAAAACACCTGCTAAATCTGACTGACAAAAGGCCGTCACTTAAACAGATAGATATATCCCATGTCTGGAAACATTTATTCTGACTTTGTGTTGGGTAAAAGCTCCCTAAAACAGAATGCTTGCTCTGTACACAGGAAGTGATGGAGAGCATGGATGTAGCAGCAACAACAGACGCTGCACCTGCAGAAGCAACATTAATGGAAGAGCCCATACCACAAGAGCAGGGGTCTGTAGATGGTCTTTTAACAACAGAAGAAGAAGAAGAAGCCATCCCAACAGAAGCAACCACTCTGCCTGTTACCATAACAGAGCAAGAAGTTGAGCCAATACTAGCACCATCAGTGTCCTCTGAGGTGGCTGCACCTGAACCAGAGCTGGAGATGGAGATGGAGATGGAGGTGGAGATGGAGTCTTCAGTCTCTGTAGAGGAACCTATCGCAGACATTCCCCCCCAAGAGCCAGAGATAGTGCAGCCCAGTCCTGTGGAAGATATCAGATCTTCAGTTGAGGAGGATGTGCTGGAAATGTCTCCAGCAACTGCCGTCATAACTTCTGCCTGTGCTTCTGAAACTTCTCTTATTGAGACAACATCAGAAACCATCATTGCAACAGAAGAAGCACCACATGAAGCAGTGGTGGAAGAAACCATAGCAACAGAGGATGCCCTAGTAACCACTGTTCTAACAGATGATATTGATGTAACAGCATCAGAAGCTATAGCAACTGAGGAAACACCTGTTGATGAAGAACTGGAAAAAGATGTAGTCGCTTCAGAAGCACCGGCCACTATAGATGCAGTGGCAGCAGTAAATGAGACTCCTGTTACTGAGGAAAATGTGACATCATCCGTAGCAGTGGAGGAGCTCATCAGTTTTGAGAACACAGACAGTCCTCTGATAGATGTGCTTGTTCCAGTCCCAGTCCAAAGCTTTCCAGATTTGGACGCTGACCCACTTTTAGACCCACTTGATGATGCAATGCCAGTATTGGAGCCACTCCCAGCACAAGAGGAACAAACCACAGCACTCCCAGTAAAGCCAGAGGACAAGCCGAAGCCTGCTGTGCCTCTGCAGGCTGAGCCGGAGGTTTTATCCCCAGCAGCAGCTCCTGCAGTGGGGGGTGTAGTGGAGGAGGCAGCTCCTGAGGGAGATGAGGAACCAACAGAGGAACCAGCAGAGGACCTCGAGGCAGATCTGAATGATGAGGTAAACTTTTTTCAAGTTTATAACCATGATTAATAATTTGGGGAACACAGTAGTATAAAAAATAGTATGTAGCCATGGATTTGATGTTACAAAATCAGAACCAGCACACCTTTTGACTTCTACCCACTGATATTTTCCCCCTGTAGGACCTGGATGATCTGGATCTGGAAAATCTTGACCTGGAAGATATCGACACTACAGATATCAACCTGGATGACGATTTCTTGGATGACTAGAGAGAGATATTTTTAACTTTACCTTTTCAACTTTTATAAAGCAGTGACCAAAAAAAGAGAAAGGGCTGATTTCCTGGACGAAGAGTAACTCTAATCTGACTAGTGCCCTTTAAGGCATATTTAAAGATACTTTTTCTTTCTTTTTTGTAGACATTGGGAACATTAAGATGCAACCTAATTATTTTCATAAGATTAGTGGTATTGTGGGACCAAGGTAAATTGAGTTATACCTCCAAAAAGGCAGGTTTAACTTCAGATTAAGCCACAGCCTTAGTAATCAGAGTTGTTCAGGGTTTATTTAAGCCCTAGTTAGGAGCCAAGCCCTATGCAATGTACCTTGAGAGAGAAGTAAATGTGTTTAAGTGGAAATATAGATAGGAAATACAGGAGTTTGTGTGTTTGGATTACAGTCATTTGAAAATTTACTTGTGGCCTTTTTCTTCTTCTTTTTACAACTCTTTTGCTATGTAAACATAAACGTCAGTTCACATTTAATAATGCAGATATTTGGTGGTTTCTATTTTCTATACTGACTGCAGTGTACACCATCATGAAGTCATTAATAAGTACCCCTCTTACCACTTCTTCTGTACCTCATGTAACACCACTGTCAATCAGGGTGTGATCAAAGCCACCGGGGAATTCTTCATCTTTCAGTATTTTTTACACTGAAATTTAGAAAAGTCAAGTAAAGTGCTTGAGTTTAGCTGATCAGAGCAGTATTTGATGTGGTACAAGGCTGCCTTCATGTCTGCCTATTGCTGTGTTCTCTATAAAACATACATTCTGAACTGTTGAACAAGCCCCATCAGGTCATGTTACCAATTTGTGGTTGACATTTTAATATTTTGTTGCATGTTTACAAATAAACACATACAGCTGCTTTTAGTTTTTCAAATAAACTGATATGAAATCGTACAGTATGTTGCTGTTACAGGTTTTTTTTTTTAAAACAACTTTTTTGTTTTTCCCCTTTAAAAAAAAAATCGAGATGGATGGTACTGTTTATATGGACATGAAAAGTGAATTTAATAAGCTTGTCAATAAAGTTCTTTATGTCATCCATGGCTTCGTGTTATTTTACTTGAACATGACATCACACAAGTACAAACGATTTTTTTTATTTTGTTATGTACATCTTTAACTTGACACATTTGCTTTGACGCGGAGCTCCGAGTAGAATACATAAGAAGATCATTTCTCTCCATATAACAGGTTTCCATGTAAATTGTTCAAACTGACTGCTGTGAAGTGGCATTCTCTCACTAATGAAGCACTTTTTTTTTTCTTCATCCCAAACAGTGACAGAAGTGAATGCTATCGTATTTCAGATATGGGAGGCAAATTTCACGCTGTCCTTTCTGGTTGTAGGTGTAGTTCCTCGTCATGGATGGATTTGCATATCTGTATTTAAGAGAGGTCCAGTCAGACGGCCGAGCTGTTAGCAGCAGTCTGTTCATACGCCTGCAGGGCCAGCTCGATGTAGCCCGACCTCTGCGACTCCTTCTGGGCATAGATCTGTGGGGACAAAGGTTAAAAAAGGTCAGCAAAATGAAGGAGGAGAAAAAGGTTACCTTAATTACTTAAAGGTCTTGGCTCAATACACAACAACTGACTACAAATAAGACTGTGGAGCTGCAGTGTTAAATGGAACTCGCAGCTTAGGAAGTGCTTCACAATGGACCGTGACTAAAACGAGAGGCCTTGCAGCATGACAGTGACTGCTGTGGGCAGATGCCTGCTGTCTCCTGCTGCTAACCTTTCATATTAAATGGCTGTCATTCTCAATGTCCATCCCCTTCTGCTTCAAGGCCGAGGGGCTGCGAGCGCTAATAAGACCTGATGTGTCCTGGGCCTGGCCCCGCAGTTCCCACGCCGGAGGAAAAACTCAAAACCTCCCACAAAGGAAACCTTAGATGAGACGGCCTTGACTCGACCTCTCGAGCACTACGCTGACTTCTGATTTACCCTAATGCCCATGGGACTGAATTTGTATGACCTTGACAGTTACTGGATCAAATGTCAATATTCTATATATGCTTTAGGTAAGAGATTACAAGGGTGAAAGAAAAAGAAAAAAAAAGGAGTCGGGAGGTATTTTTATTGGTTTAGATTGTCTCACCTTCAGTAGGTCAGTGCCAGTGGCTTGCTGGCTGGCAGCTTCCTGGGCTGACTCACTGTGAGGGTGAGCCATGTGGAACAAGGACACAAGGCTCACTGCATCCTGGAACCTGAACACACACACACACACACACTTATTTCAGAGCTCTTTGCCATCAGGTATACGACACGTGGCTTGTGTTACCTTGTTCAATTTGAGACAGTGAAACCACATATTCCACCCTGGATATACATTACACTAGTGACAAAAACAATGTCTCCCAAACTCACCGCTCTCTCTTCAGCATGTCCACAACGAGCCCGTCCACCCTGCGAGCGTTCACTAGGTACCAGGCCATGCCCCCAAAGTGTCTGGTGGAGGACAGCAGCTCATATTTGCCATGCTTGTCCAAATCTTCGTAAGTAGCTGCATGCACCTAGAACACAAAGCACATCTGATTGCATGTAATTGAATGCAGACCTCAATGTGACGTTCCGCTTTTTTTTCTTCTTTTTTCAACATAGTCTGCAGTTGTCACTGTTTCAATCAAGAAAATATACTATTGCACGTTGTCGATTGTCAGTGCAATGCTGTTTCGGATTGCATTGAATTCACAAGTCTCCACTTCTATGTTACACTCTGGATCGAGAGACCCAAAGAAAAATATAGAGAGTGACTGAGGAAATTTCATGGTTGTACTGTGGTTTAATACAGTCTACACATATTCCAGCGCAGTCGGAGCATCAGGTCAAAATAACAGGAAGTTCAATGTCATCTTACCCTGATGTATTCTGGAGAGTCGGGTTCAAATTGGACCAGACACAGGTTCAACACGTCTTCATGCCGGTCCTGAGAAAACACCATCTAACAGAGAGAGAGAGGGAGAGAGGGGGGTATAAATTGAAAATGAAAGCCCCTGGAGATTTGTCAGATCCATGGCTCCACCAGCTCATAGCAGCGAGCCGGATGATGTCAAAGGAACATCACAGGTGTAATTAAGCCCACTAACGATGTCCACTGAGTTGTGTCTGTGATCCAGCATGCACAATATATATATGTAACAATACCATTAATAATATAACAATAATTCATTAAACCTGTACTTTTCCTGCTATATCTGCTGTGAAGAAAAAGTACATGGGCTGCATCTAATTGTCATTCTACATATTCATTTTAATGTTCAGCATGTGGTGTGTTCATGCTGGAAAAGTGACAATTCAAAAGAGACTGAAGAAGAGAAAGTCTCTAAATGACGTGCTAATAAACAGCTAAAAAAAAGTAAAATATTAACATCTGCTACCATCAGATACAACAAGTGAATTACAGAGAAAACAGTATATACATGTACCCCAGGTGTACAATATTAGCGTTAATTAAAGACAATTAACTTGGTGGGTGAGCTGCAGAGGGCCTTTTCAACAACTACATTTTAAATTGTCTCTACAGAAAAACCCAGGTGTAAATAATAAAGTAATAATGGCTGTATTCCATTTCACTGTGTCAGTTTCATGGTTCTGGTACTGTGTACGCTGGCTCAGTCACACTGTTAATGCTTACTGGGACACTAAGTCATTGTTAATGCCTTGGCTTCAGGGAAACTTTTTTTTTCCTTTTATTTGCTTTTAAATCCCTCAATGATGTTGCCCTGCCCTACCTCTCTGAGCTGCTACACCCTTATACACCCACCCACTCTCTCAGGTCAGCTGATCATCTGCTCCTGAGTGTGCCTCAAACTCAGCATAAGCTCAGAGGGGAACGTGCCTTCGCTGTTGTTGCTCCTAAATTGTGGAACGATATACCCCTGCACATTAGATATAGGCCTCTATTTCTCTGTCTGTTTTTCAATCTCTTCTTTTTCTTTTCAGGAGACGATGACAGTCAGACAACTACTGACAAAACAGAAGCCTTACAGTACAGAAATAGTGCGGGCGGTGCACACGCGCCATTGTCCTACACAGCGCTGATACAAGGGTCATCGTTTTCCAGCATGTGTCTGATTACACCAACATACTATACATCTATTTGACATACAGAAAGGTGACACCAGGCAGCTTTAACAGGAAAAACTGACCAAAACAATCTACTTTTTAAAGATTAAAAAAAAACTACAACATGAACTACGCCACCAGCAGCTACATGAAATATGTTTGTTCTCAGCCTTCGAAAGGGGGGAGCCAGTGGTCTAGCTCAACCCTTCTGCAAACTGAGGTCACTCTGGCACTGGAATGAGATTGGAAGACCACGATAGAGGAAGACCAGTCATTTAGCAGTGCGGTCAATCTCTTTTTAAAACCCATCTCTCCTCCTTGGTTTCTGACACCTTGTAAGACGTTGACTTCATTTATTCTATTGTATTTTATTGTTTTTGTTGTATGGGTATTATTTTTACTCATGTTTATGTCTTTTAATTTAAGTTATTTGTATTTTATATATATTTTTATGCCTTGTGTAGACTGTTATGTCTTTTATTTATTTGCACTTTGGTCCACTGTGGTAATTTTAAAGTGCTTTACAAATAAAGTTGGATTGAATTGAATAAAGTAAAGGAAAGAGATAAGAAAGCTTGGATGGAGACACATCATTTAAACGCAGGGGGGTAAAAGAAAAACAAGAATCCTTTGTCATTTCTTACCTTGAGGTTCTCCTCCTTGAAGATGAGAGGTGGTGTGATTTTGCGGCCTTCCTTGGGGAAATAGACCTGAATGAGCCGGTCTCTCTCCTCCCAGTTTGCTTTCCTAAGAGTCCCGTTGGGTTCTCGTACAACAATGAACCTCTCCTGAGGGGAAACAATAATAACAATTACAGCATTATATAGGTGTGGGGTAGATTTGAGCAATGTGAAATCCTTCTAAATCCAATAAGTACAAAGGTAAGCCCTAGACAATCAAGGATCAGCAGGTTTGATCAACTTAAATGTTAGATTTTGGGGTATATTTGATATGTTTAAATGTATATTTAAATGTAAAAGCATAAGAGCAATTGATTTATACATTAAAGATACAACTAAAACAATTAAAACCTATGGTTATGTTACAGCACCACTGCTGCTTTTATGTCTGTCTTAGCTTAGGATTTTTTTTAAATTAAGTGTGTATGTGTATGTCGTTTTATTTTATTAAACTTTAGCACAAGGATCCCAAGTAACGCAATTTAATTTCTCTCTAACAAAATTGCTTTACTCAATGTATTGTTTATATATATGGGTGGAATGACAATAAACTTGAAATTGAAAGAACAGCAAGGCTAATACCTCCACATGCTTTGTGTTTTTACAGACACAATCCCTCATTTAATTTATTAAAAAAAAACAAAAAAAAAAACACTCAGATCCTTACATTAAACATTTCAGCCTGTCTTTATTATATATCAATACTCTAAAAACTGTACTAACTCATTTATTCTGCTGTGTCATACATTAAAACACCCCAGTTACACAAATAAAAAAGCAGCATGTTTGTACCCTGTGTGGGATGTTGAAGGTGATATCAGTGAAGACGTATTTGGCTTTGCTCATGCCGTCCAGGATCTTGTCCTCTGACAGCACATCGTCGATGGGCTTCCTCTCTGGTAAGACAGGGGGCATCTGGAGCAGCTTCTGAGCCTGCTCTGTGGCTAACTCCACCGCCTGGAAACACACACACACACACACACAGGAGATTGTATGAATCAGGCGTTACAGTGGCACAATGTGGGTGTGCGATTGAGAAATGATGATGGATTTAAAAAGGGCACCTGCGCCAGCTGATCATCGGTCATGAGTTTGTAAGTGGGCGGCGTCAGCTCCTCTTTAATGGGCCGGAACACTTTCTGCAGGTCCAGGCCTGTTATCCTGGTGAGAATGTCCTGCACGGCTGGATCTGTGTACTGGGGCTTTGCATGGTCTGAGGGGGCTGGGGAGAAAGACACACAAAGAAAATACTGGAAATAAACTAATTATACAAGTTATTTTCAACTGTAGCATTGATTTCTATTAAAGCTACAGACATGTGACAAATTTAAGGAGAAACCAACAGTGTCTTAGTAAGAGTGTTGGACCACCACATGCCAAACCAGGTCAAACCATCCAGTAACCCCTCATGCTCTATAGATGGAGGCATTGTCATCCTGAAAGAGATCACTTCCATCAGGATAGAAGTGTTTCATCAGGATAGAAGTGTTTCATCATAGGATAAAGGTGATCACTCAGAACAACTTTGTTTTAATTTGCAGTGACCCCTCCCTCTAAAAGGGACAAGTGGATCCAAACAATACCAGTAAGATGCCCCACACAGCATAACAGAGCCACCAGATCCCCTCACTGTAGGTGTCAAGCATTGTTTTTCCTATAATTTTCCCCCCATCTGTACATTGCAAGATATTGGCATTGATAATGGATTAAGCTTATTTATTATATGGCTTATTTTGCTCAGACAGGCCTTTATGTGAATGACACTTTATGTCCTGCAGATCAGGAGTTTGGGGCCACTGAGGGATCTTTGTGTTTTTTCTGTAAAGTTCCACCTGTTTTTAATTCTATTTCTTAATTTAATCAATACTATTATTTTTTGATTATTTTTATTATACATTATTCAGCTGAATCACCTCTATTATTAATTATTTCTTTATGGTCATTTTAAAACATTGTCTCCTTGGGTATTATTGCACCTGAAGCACTTTATAAACATTGTTTTACGAAAAGTGCCATACAAATAAAGTTAAGTATTATTAACTGGTATGAAAAAAACCACAAACTAAACTCCTATCAAATATTACCATATTTTGCTCGCCGCATTTCCTATCGACAAAAGCTGTAGCAATATAACACAGACTAATATATTTCAATTCATACATATCACGGCATCATGACAGCACTAAAAATCACAATATTTACATTTATTTACAGAGTTAATAGACTACTGCAATGCCGAATGTATACAAAGACAACACAGATTTGTACAATTGGTTAAACACCTTTCAACAAGGTCTGTATCTCTTCAAATACGTAATAATAGTAAAAAGCAGAGATTTGTCAACAGAGTTTGACACGCATCGTATCGAGGCGAACCAACACGCTACAAGGTCAGAGATAGAATTATGAGTGTAATTCAGTTGGAATGACATCTTTAGTACAGTTTACATACCGGTATCTTGTGTCCCGCTACAAAGCGTCCTGCCGCTGCATCTGACCAACATTTGGTGGCTCCTCTGAGCATTTTTCACTCGAGAGTAGCTTCGAAATAAGCACCGCACCGTACCGAGCCCCGCCATGTTTGTTGTTACGTCACTAACGCGATCCGACCTTTCACCTTACAGCCGAGCGTTCATGGGATATGTAGTGTTTATGCATCTAGCCTCCACATTTCATCTGTTTATATGTTTCTTTCCGGTGGCTTTATCGCTGACCATTTCTATCAGCAGCAAGAAGAATAGACAAAACAAACAGACCAAGAAGTGATTTTTAATTTTTTCATTTTTATCTGTGGCACTTTTTTTTAATTTTATTTTTTATGAGTAAAGGTCCTTTAACTGATAAGCAAACAAGTTCTTATAAAATAGGGTGAAATGTAAAGGACTCATAACACATAATATATCAATGTAAATAATATCATAATATCATAAAATACATTATGATGATGTTTGACCTTTTAAATCAGGAGGGATTCATTTGTTTTAATATAAGTCTGGTCCAAGACTCCTGTAGTTTCATGGTTTTTGGAACTGACTTGTAATAAACTAATAGAATGGTGAACTAATCATACTAAAATAAATAGCAAAACCAAATTCATATGCTATTCTGATCACCAGATGGCACTGTACTACCATAATCCTGAAAAGCTGCTACACTGCCTGAACCAGAAGATCATATCTTAACCTTGCACTCAGTGAGGACAGTGTGAGACATGATCCCCATTTATACATCTTGTGTGTTTAAATCAGTCACACTGACTCAACTCTGTGTAGCCTACACACATACCTAACTTGATATTACAGTGTGTTCTTGCCTGATAACTGTAAAATATGTCTGGACGATAAGCACTGTGCTAAAAAGTCACACACTCCATTTAGTATAAACACACACACACATACACAAACTCATATGGGCTGCTTCATTTTCTCATGTTACTCACCTTAATTGTATTGTGCAGTGTGTAACAGAAATTAGTAAGTGTTCATACAACTATCCATAATGATAACAATCTGTATCACGTTATCTAATAATTACTTGACAATTAATCCAAGTTTTTTCTCCTTTTTGATTTATAATTGATTTTGATGATTAATGCGTTTTGCATTCAGTGCTTGAACATAAAACAAAAACAAAAAAAAACAAAGACAGGATTATGTGGACCAAATTTGTGCATATCTGAAGCGCAGGTGGTTTGGTTCAGCTCAAAAAGGGAAACAAAAACAAAAGAAAGTGTTGCAAGTCAAACAGATAAAAATGCCATTTAATTTCTTCAGTGCAAACAGTATCTGAACAGTAGAGATACTATTCACCAGGCTGAGTATAGCTCTGTAGTCATTTGCTACAACACTTTAAGTTTATAATTGACACATAAAATTAAACCACACGTTATCAGAGTCCTTTATAGTCACATCCAGCCCTGAATATAAACCAGGTGTGTGAGAGAAATGAATTTGAGAGGGAGTCATCTTTCGAGGACGTGTTTGGCTTACAATTTAATTCTAAGAGGTTCAAATATTTTTCCAAGATGCAAAAAAAAAAATCTTTAAACCTTGTTTTCTTCTTGACGTCAGCAGTCCTGACATTACATTAAGAAAAGCCAACAGCGGGTTCACATTTTCCTTTTCGCTGACTAAATTCAAACTGGTTGAAAAATTGATTTTTTTTGCTCAAAGCGGTAAAAAACAAAACAAAAACAAAAAAACAAGTCGATCACTCCACTTTATTGACCCCACAAACTTATTTGATGATTTTTTTTTAATACAGCTTGATTTATTATGTGTGATACTAAAAATGATTTTCTGTATTAGAAATTGAACCAAAACTACTATTATTGGTACTGTAAGTGGACAATTGTTATTACCCTTTGACACAGAAATTTACAGCAGTTGAAAGAAAACTAAAATGTTCTTTTCCAGCAAAAGTAAAAGCTTCTTACAAATACTCATGCGGAAAACTACCAAATTAGTAGTAGAAAAATAACACTTTCAACCATACCAATCCAAAATCTACTTATCCGAGTGTGGCCCAGCATGTTATTGTAATCGGTAATTAAAGTATCATTCTTTCCATATTGTATATTATTATTGTGCCAACAAATCTAGAAAAAAAAACCCCAAACCCAAAACCATGATGTTTTAATCCGTCCCTCAATGCTTTCCAGTTCCCCTACCTGTCAATAGCTCTTTGCCTTAAGTCAATTTGTTTCTTTTAAAGATGTAAATCTTTAAAAACTGGTCACAAATATATACTCTTTCTCTGGTGTATTGTCGATTTCAGCAAACATGACTCAGGAAAGATAAAACTATTTGTCTATACTATTTGAATATTTCAGACAGCAGGCTGGTGTCCGTGTTCATTTTAATAAAGGGACATATCACCCAGTGCAACAATGTGGCTCATTAATGCATTTTTATAGAATTTGGATATACAGGCAATACTTGTAAGGATCAGTACATTGTTGCGTTATGTCACAGGATTTGTTGGCAATAGAAAAAAATATAGAATATAGCAATATTTATCCTTTAAGGTTCAGGAGGAAAAGAAATGTGCATAATGATGAGAAGTCAAATGAAGATTTGCATGCAGAACAGAAACTTTAGAATACATTTTTACATATCAGAACATCTTTGAGGGATTACGAGCTCATACCTTCTGTCCATCTTTTTCTACTTCACCCTTGACACACACAAGGCACACAAAGACGTCACAGCCACAAGCCCCCCCAACAAGCTACACCATCCACAGCCCCAAGAAAGCAGCCGCCGTCCCCTCCGCCCCACCACCACACAGCCCATAGAGATCATTAATAAAACCTCATGTGCCACGCACAAACCCCTTCCTCCAGGATTTGGTTTCCCTTCAGATATTTTCCCCAAGTTTCCCCTTCCTCCTCCTCCTCCTCCTCCTCCTCCTCCTCCTCCTCCTCCTCCTGACTCCCCCACTAATCTGCAGTAGGATTTAGATATTAGGCGGACAGATGGAGGTGTGGCTAGGTCCGTAATGAGGTGAGCAGTGGCAGCGAGTCCGGAGGCCCAGACACCGGCGAAACGACGTGTGGATTGAGCTGTAAGAGGCCCCTACACAACCAGATGTACACAGCTGTCACACTGCTGACAGAAAGTAATCCTTCGACCCCCATCCTACTGCCAAAGAGAGAGAGAGAGAGAGAGAGAGAGAGAGAGAGAGAGAGGATTAAAGTATCTTCTGTGCTGTTTTAAATCTATCTATCTATCTATCTATCTATCTATCTATCTATCTATCTATCTATCTATCTATCTATCTATCTATCTATCTATCTATCTATCTATCTATCTATCTATCTATCTATCTATCTATCTATCTATCTATCTATCTATCTATCTATCTATCTATCTATCTATCTATCTATCTATCTACATCTTGGGGCAGGAAAGGGGGCATGAACCTTCAGTGTTACTTTAAGTGATTCTAAAGTCCACTTAGAGCCACTTAGCTTCAGCTTGCAGGTATGAAATGTGAAATGCTGGCTGTTGAATTGGAATTTCCGTTCACCTCCCAAACCGAGATTGAATTGACCCCGAAATAGAACGCATGCGGTGGAGCCACATGGACGTGACTGCTTTCGCTCGTGCCCACGTACGCTCCAAAAATGAATCATTTCGTGTCATATCCAGACAGTACTTCTCCTTTCGTTCTTTCGTATGTCGTATGTTTCTGATTTCTGCCAGTTAGGAGAGATAATGTCAGAGCCAATTTCTGTTGCAGTTTCATGTATTTGACTGTGAATGTCATTTACTGTACTGTACTGTACTGTACAGTCATTTTTAGCATAGCTGAAAGAAGCTTGACTGAATAAAAACCAATGTATCATCAAAAATATCATGATTTGATTTGGGATCTTGGAGATTCTGGGCTCTTGTTAACAATGCAGAAACCATAATTAACATAGTTTTATCACGTTAATACTTTCTCCTAACTTTATGAGAATTGTTCATGATGATTTTGAACTGAGGACATGTTTCAGAATGATGCATTATTCCTGTTTGGGGTCTCAGAATGCCCAGATTCAATTATTACAATGAATCTTCATGTGTGATTGGTGTTCTTGATGACTTTTAAGCAAACAAAATGAATATTCCATTATATAAATATGTCCTTATTTGATGTAATTATAAAGGGGTATAGTCACTTCTGCATTCAGTCGCCTTTATCAAATGAGCAGGCTGTGGCCTCTGATGAGGAGATATTAAAATATTTAGTTTAACTGTAATGAAGCCAGAAAAAAGACATGAAAATTGAGGGGGAAACGGTAGATTTGTATTAATATTATCACACACACACACATACAGCAGTGTGGTCTATGGGAGTGAGGAATGTCTGACAGTCAAAAACAGTATAAATGACTAGTATTACACACATGCACACACATGCACACTCCTACAACGACAGTCAATCGGTTGAGTGTAAGAGTGTGTGTCAGCGTGACTGGGAGCAGCAGGAAGCTGAGAGGTGAAACCTGAGTGTAGAAGAGGGGCTGAATGGGGGTGGAGGGGTTTGAGGTGGGAGAGATCAGCAAGAGGGGATGCAGGGGGTGTAAAGGGTTGAGGGCCGGTAGGTGGGCGGGTGGGTGAGCAGCGGTGGTGGTGGTGGTGGTGGTGGTGGTGGTAGTAGGGCAGTCTGGGAATGACTCGCCACATATGTTTATTTAGCTTTCTGCACGGTGGACGGAGAACAGGTTCAGAGCAGGGTGAAACGGAAAGGTGTGCGTGTGTGAGTGAGCGAGCGTGTGTGTGTGAGCGTGTGTGTGTGTGTGTGTGTGTGTGTGTGCAGAGAGCGAAAGGGAGAAAATGTGAGGAGGATGTCTATTCTCAAAACATGGAGTGTCAAATATGTAGGAGTGCGAGAGGAAATGTTGGAACAAATAACATCACGTTAAACTTGTCATTAGTTGAATTTTGCACATTATTTTCATTTCTGATTCATGTGATTTATCAAGTGATGGGAAAATGTGTGTATCATAATTATGTAGCGTGTGAACATGATGCAGTCAGTAGGCCTAGTACTCAAAATTCATCATATATCAAATGTTTCCAGCACGTGTTTATGCATAAACTTCATAGTTCTTTACATTTGATCTGTCAGAATAATAATAATTATTTAATAATTGTAAAATGAACACATATTTGTAGTTCAAATATTTGACAGTTTTTTCTTCTGATCCTATTGAAAAAACAATATATAGAACAGTAATAAAGTGGCGACCCTTTGCAAAAACTCTTGCAAATTTGATAAAGGTGAAAAAATATGAAAATGTCTCTAAAGCATTTTTATTACACCAAATCAGGACATGGTATTGAATACGTGCATGAACACATATGTATTAATTTTACCTTCACAGCCAAAGAAATATAGCACAGTACATAATGACTATTTGGGATGAATTAGACAGATCCCTCGTGAATACACAGATATAAAACTCCACTGACAAGAATCCAAAATGCACTATTAAAAAGTGTGTTTAAGCTCTATTGTACATTGTACAGATGTAGAGCAGATGAAGATTCATTGTATTTAAACATGTTTTACAGCTGTGGTCTCGGAGACCCCAAACACAACTAATGTCTCGTTATCTGTAGCAGAACCCTGAGACATCATAATCCTGTTTATAAGCAATTGTCATAAAATCATAGAAAGTCGTGAAGTTTCAGGCGAATAAAACAATGTTAAGTTTGTTTTTCGGGCTTCCTTCATACAAACAGAGAGATGTCTCTCTCAAGAAATGTTTGATGAGAAATGTAAATGTTTTAATTTTGCTGGTAAAATTATGATTTCCATCTGTGACTCCTGTGTTTTATCTTTAGTATGCCACATTCGATCTTTGTAAATTATTTTTATTTTAAATATTTCTATGCTGCTGTTTTTTTTGTTTTTTCTGTCTGTTAAAAGAGTGATGTGTGTGAAGAGGCTTTCTAGTTAAATAAAAAGCAACCCCATGTTTTAATAATTTGTGGTAAAATGAACTAATATTCACACAGGTACCAATAAGGTGTCATCATATCTTATGTCGTACTGTTTCAATGTTTTGTATTTATTTGTATTTTTGTATTTATGTGTGCATGACTGCGTATGTGTGCGTGTGCATGTGCATGTGTGTGTGTGTGTGTAGTGTGTGGGCACTCAAGGCCAATCTTCCTCTCCTCCACCAGGGCTTTGAAGAGGAATGAAGATGGGAGAGAGGGCAGATAGAAGGCCAGAGGAAACGCAGCGTTAGGAGTAGTGAGGGAGAGACAGGAGGAGAGGCCAGGAGAGGAGGCAGGTACAGAGAGGGAGGCCAGAGGGCACAGTGACATTAGCTCTGACTGCCTCTAAAACCTCCCACCGAAGTTGATCTACAGTACTCCAATAATTCAGATACGAGGAGAAGCAGGGTGTGTGATGTGTGTCTGTGTGTGTGTGTGTGTGTGTGTGTGTGTGTGTGTGTGTGTGTGTGTGTGTGTGTGTGTGTGTGTGTGTGTGTGTGTGTGTGTGTGTGTGTGTGTGTGTGTGTGTGTGTGTGTGTGTGTGTGAGAAATATGGAGAACACTAGTTCTTTGTGCTAACGCTTAAGTATTTAATTTGTTAAGCAGATTTAAAACCTCCTTCTTTTTTTGAAAACAAGGGATGAACCAGTCCAAATTTCTTCTTTCTTGCTCCCTTTGTCAGGAAAAAAAGGTAGGGGTCTGTGTCAGGGAATGTAGAAGATATGAACACTGAGGGGCAGCTGAGTTCACCTGGACCTAATGGCCTTCACTGACCTCCATCCATCTGTTTATGTTCACCACTGATTCCTGCCTCACAGTGAAGGCCTTCATCTTACACACACACACGCACGCACGCACGCACGCACACACACACACACACACACACACACACACACACACACACACACACACACACACACACACACACACACACATAGATCTGATGAAGCAGGTAACATTAAATATGTTTTATGTAACTCATAACTCTGCATTATTACAATTAACTTAAATACTTACTCAATACTTAAGCTGCTAATTACATTATATATTAAATATTGAGCGTCAACTTGTTTAAGTATAAAAAAAATGATGTAAGGATAATTCAGGTTTATTCCTGTTAGGATCGTATTTAGTTCTGCAGTTATAGTGGTTCATTTTTCACAGTTTTGTGTGATGAGACATGCTTCAGGTGTGCTCACATTTCCTTAATCTCCAAAATAAAGTGGTTTAGACAATCTGGAAAAACTGTTGGCTTGTTTAAAACTTTTAAAATAAAAAAAATCATCTCACCGCTTGTGTTCCTTAACCCTGTGGGACTTAAGTTACCACATTCCTACCTCTCAGTAATTACGTGTGTGAGCACAACATTATCATAACTGATAGAAATGATGGCCGAAACTACCAAAATAAGACCTGAGTTGTTATGAATTATAATTATCCCTTATGTATGCGCTTGTAAGGAAAGACGTCGCACACACAAACGCACCCTTAGGTGGATATAAACACGCTCGTGCACACACTAACCTGACATCGGCCTCACCTTCATCTCCCATAACCCCCCCCGCCCTACACCCATCATCCACCAGCTCAAACTGAAAGGCGAACTAGTGCCGACCCACACACACACACACCACACACCTCCATCAGAAAGACCTCAGCGCTGCATTTGCTTCCAACTAAACCCCCGGTCGGCCCGGTGGGTTTACATGCAACGCGAGAAGCAGCGCACACTCCTGCGCCCCCCCTGCACACCCCCCCGCCCCCTCTCATCCCCAACCTCACTGTGACTTTGTTATTTTTATAATTTAAGACTAGGGTGGGCAAGAGATGAGGTGACAGGGGGAGTGTGGCACTGATAAGGTAGCTAATACCCAGCTTTTTAAAAGGTCAAAGGTCACGTCTGCTTGACTGAGTGGTGGTTGGAGGACTGGGGTTTTTTGGGGGGGGTCTCAAAGAAGTTGTCTTTTACAACTTTACATAGAAATGATAAAAAATAATTTAAAAAAACAACGCAAAAAACTGCAAAAGGAAAAAAAAGGGGGGAATGACTTTACGGAGGCGGTTCAATGACAGAAAGCTGAATTTGTGTCCCATAGGAACAGGAAATCCAGTGGGATCAGTCTTCTGATCTGCCCCTGTACTCACTCACACACACACACACACACACACACACACACACACACACACACACACACACACACACACACACACACACACACACACACACACACGCACACACACACACACACACACACACACACACACACACACACTTGCCACCACTAAATCAGGCTGTTGATTGAGCCGGACTCTAATTTTAGCCACAGGCCTCCGGCTCCCAACCAGCAGCTCTTGCATCCTGGGTCCGGTTGGGAATAGGAGGAAGAAAAGGTGATTAATAACTGTCATGTCTGTCACGGCAGAATCGCGCACGAGAGGGGAGGGGTCGCTGCGATGAAGCCGTAAGGGAAATGGAGTTACACGCGAGATGCTAACAGCTGTTGTTGTTATTGTTGTTGTCCCGGGGAGGATTGTGCGCATGTTTGGTGCAGTTCAGATAACCTAATACCTCAACTTTAATGAGAAAATTGGAAGTTGGAGCAGCAGAGAGAAGCATTTAGATCAGATTAGATCTTGAATAAAGTCACATTTTTGAGTTTAGAAGTTTTGGTAAACCCCGAAATGCTTTTCTCATCATTTGTTAGAGCATCTTTTAACTTCATTTGTGGAATATTATTGACCTTTTTTTTTTTTTTGCAGTTGAGAAAAATTATGCAATTGATATTTCACATTCATTCACAGAAAGCAAAACAGATAACTTATTGCCTTTCTAGGAATAAAATAACCATTTTGTCTGTATTTGTAGTTGTTTTCTTTATGATGATTACTGACCAGATATCATAACATTCCCTTAGTATTAAATTCTACAATATAGATATTCATTCATTAAAATACGATGGATTGATGTTAATAGAGGGAAGAAGGATGTAGTTTATCATGAAGAAAACAGAGAGATTGACAGAGTAGGACATAGCGTTCTGATGGTGTATCTGTACACTAGGAAACATAAACACACACACATATATTAAACATACACAGTACATGCACACACACACACACACACACACACACACACACACACACACACACACACACACACACACACACACACACACACACACACACACACACACACACACACACACACACACACACACACACACTGCAGGTGCCACAGCTGGTCTGCATCAGGTCAAACATTCTGTAATTCCTCTTTTACCTGTTTCACACCAGCCTTCACTTTACTCGCTTTCACCGATCTCATATCTGTTCACGAACATGATCTCACTCTCCATCTTTATATATTATTTATATCATATATTTATATTCCACTAACATCCCTGCATAGTGACATCCAGCTTGATTTAATAGAGGACAGGCCACTAGAGGGCGTCAGCTCAGAGCGCTGTGGGTGATGACAGCACCAGCCTCACCTGATTTCCTCAAATACTTCAGACTAGTTTCAAAATATTGTGTGTTGAAGAGAATTTTTTTTCAATCCAGTCTAGAAATGACTTTGCCAGAACTTGTATGGTCCTCAATGTATTCTCTACCACAAGTATTTCAGTTTATTATTCTTTCATTTTACAGGTGCTGATCACATCAGATACATTTTAATATCGGTAAAATACGAGTATTCATGTGATTGGGTTTGACATCTCAGTGGTATAAACCATTTTTATGTCATGGCAGGTTCAAATGTGTTGATCGGTGTTAGAAGAAAGCCTCTTTACTTGAGTCAAAGTTGCAATATGTCAGTGTAAAAATGCGTTCAAAATGTTACAAGTAATAATAGTAAGTAGTAGTAAGTACGAGTGCTAAATAAGTAGTAAAAGCATGTATTATCAGCAAAATACACTTAGCATATCAAAAGGGAAAATACTCATTATGGAGGATGAAGAGGTTTTAATATATTATATTATTATATTATTGTTATTATTATTTTAAATGCAAATAAGCAGGGTTTAATGCTGTAGCTGGTTGAAGCGAAGATGGTGTTCCCTACTTTATTTACTGTTTGGTGGTTTTTATGTAAAGCAATGCATCATATTTATCAAGATTTCCTTTATTTTGCATATAAAGTCTAGTAACCTGTAACTATGCTGTAGCTTTCATATAAATATATTTAAGTATAAGAACTACAATATTGTCCTCTGAAATGTAGAGTTGAATTATAAAGTAGCTTAAATGGTAATTACTTCAAACTTGTAGTAAAGTACGGTACGTGAGTGGATCTACTTAGTTATATGCAAGGGCAGGTTAAACTAATACAAATTCAACATGCTAATAAATGAGAGTTTTAGTTTATATTGTGTTTCAAGACAAATCGATGAAAATAAATAGTCCAAATGTGAACTTTCCAAAGAAATGAGACAGTTCTAATTGGCATCAGGAAAGTTTTGACTGGGCAGAGTGTGAGGAGGAGTGTGTTTGTAGGTTTACTACATGAAAATAATAAATGTTTAAGATCTAGATCCAGACCTAGATGTTTAAATGTACTGTCACAAGATATTTCACACTCTTTCACGTTGTGCTCTCTCTTACACTGCTTACATCACTCACAGTCTTTCACTCTCTCTCTCACACACACACACACACACACACACACACACACACACACACACACACACACACACACACACACACACACACTCCCACGTACACACCCAGACACACTACACCCATATATTATATTGCTTGTCAGTGATGTGTAGAAGGGTTTAATCTTAATTAACAGCCAACATTAGAGATGTTTATATGATTCTGTCACCACAAATCACTTAGAGCCGAGCCTGGTTTTGAACGAATCAGCTGCGGCCGACTTTGTTCGTTTGGTGATTTCTCAGTTAGCACCTGTTCAATATACGATAGGTAAACTTCTGTTATGACTTCATTTGATAGAAAGAGATACGAGGATGACAGAAATGTTGCAAAGTTGCCGAATGAACAAAGGAACCTTGTGAAGGATGTAAACTTTGAAAATGTACTTATGCGGCTGAGGCATGCATGTGGGTGTGCGTGTCCATCTGTGTGAGTGACCTCGGTCTGTCCACTGCACTGTATCTCCGGGCCTGCAGACTGTGTATCCCCTTGCGAGTGGGAGGCTCCAGGCGTTTGATGTGGCTGACAGTCGCCTCCTGTCTCCCTCTGGCCTCAGATCAGTGGCCCGGTTGAGATGACCGCAGCAACGACGGTCAGCTGCCAAACCCACCGGTCAGGTTCTCCTTGGTCACATGACCCGGGTCACGTGACCCAGTGGGGGCAGCCAATAGTGTTGCTGCCCTTGCCTCTTCATGCGGTGGGAAAACATTCCAACAGCTGGCCTCAGACAGTTCCAGAAACATCTGCAACGTCCGCCACTGGTGAGAATCTCACCCCCTGCCGCTTCAGAACATAACCTTATGATAATAGAGTTGGTGGATTAGGAATGATATTGAAAGGGCGCCTTTTTGTACAGTATCCGTTGCTCTTGTGTCCCATGGTGCATTTTACAACATTTGAGGTAGAGCAAAAAGTTTTAAAAAACCCTTCATCATAGTCTGACACACAGAGTGGACTTATCTTTAGAGGTGGTGGGGTTATTTCATATCTTAAAGGAGATCTGAGTGAGCGTGTGTGTGTGTGTGTGTGTGTGTGTGTGTGTGTGCGTGCGTGCGTGCGTGCGTGTGTGCGTGCATGCCGAAGAGCTCTCCATAGCCTTTGACATATTGTTAATTTGAAGAATGTTTGAAGTATGATGCAACATCAGCTGCTCTCACTTAGCTTTGAGCTGCTTTCCTCTGAAAAGTCCCCTCCGGTCTCAAATTACGACAGAGACAGCACTAGTACCACACTGTGTGAGCCGATTGTAAAAAGAAATATGCTTTAAATGCCCTATTAATGTCCTTAATACTGTAACATGCATTCCTTATGAGATTCATTTGACATTTTTTGGTACACGTTTATTTATAAAACTGACAAAAAAATTGCGGCGCATTCCAAATCTCCAAATCCAAAATGTGGAATAGATAAGATCCATATCTGTTTTGGAAATTTGTGCTCAGTTAGTGCACTGCTTAGGCACGGTCTCCAGTTAGGGACTGTTATGAATAATATTCTGTTGAGTTATGTGCATAGCTTCTTTGTTGTGATGTGGATGTTAGCATTAGTGGGTTGAGTAAAACTGTTTTCCCAAATTTCCAAAATCTGTTGGTGGATGTGTGTGGTAGAGATTATTTTGTTTCCATTGGGTTCCATTTGTTTCTGTTCCTTATAACCTAGAGGAAGGTGTTTGACTAAACCTCTTCCTCCTCTTGTCATGATGTAATGAAAAGAGTTATCTCCATTGTTAAGGCAGAGTTAAGTCAAAGTATACTCAGTGTTCTCATCGTTTTCCTCTGCACATGAGCTCATTTGTTCATTTACCTTCTGGGCTGGCCTCTATCCATCCTTGTCTTCCCAACAGTTCCTGTTGGTGCTCTGCCAGCTCTTCAGCACAAGACCCAGTGTTTGGTACTTTAGGATCAGTTGGAATTTTACATGAGCAGCAGGGCTAATCCTGATGCTGGAGCTTGATAAACAAGAGAGGACAGGATTCGCGGCGCCTCATGGCTGCGGCTGCACAGGGACTGTCAGGTAGAAGAGCTCTCATGATAATAGCAGAGATACATTTGCATAGCAGGTTAAGTAAAACCCACGATGCATAGCAAAACTCCATTTCATCTGATGCTGCATCAGAACTGACCTTGTTTATAATTATATACTATAATAAAAGAGCAGCATGTAACGTATTACTTGTATTTACTAAACAGCCTGTATTCATGATTATGAAAAAAAAGATGTTGCACCACATTTTTTGTCATGCTTTTGCTCAATCAAACATTAAATAGTGAGAATAAATACACCAAGTTAAAATAAATGAATTTGCATCAAAACTAACTCCATACATGCACATGTTGTGTGAATTGGATTTAATTAATTACAGATCATGTGAATTAGGAGAGGGATATAAGACAGAATGATTCATATTTAATTTGATAACATATTTCTATAATATTATTACAGTACTTTATTACAAGAGAAATGCACTTCTTGTCCTTATTTCTACCCAACGTTAGCAGATATGCTGCATGACGGTTAAACGTAATGGCTAATGCACCTCCACCTATACCTGTCTGCTACATCAAGCAATGTACAACAACAGTTATAATTTGCATTGGCATCGTGTTTGACCTCTCACCTACATGAAGTAACCTCAGGGTCTACCCTTGTCTTTCAACTCTGAGCTCGGGCCCGGGCCCTCAAGCTGCTAGCCTGTAGGTCAATGTGGATGAAAGCTCTCCATTATAGGAAGAGGAAGCCGCACATGTTGAGTTTGTTTAACATGGAGCTTAATGGATTCCCGCTTATGCATGCATGTGTGAACGTCCGCTTCCCTTCACCGCTGGCCCCGGCGGCGCAGACACACATGACCACGCACACGGCTGGATGGGCACCCACACATATGCCCACATGGCCGGGACTGGGGGAGGCGTGATGCTGTGGCAGACGGGTGCTGAGGCGGGCACGGCGGGCACAATGGAAGGATGTGGTGTATTGTTTTAGACCATGGGGCAAGGGGGTGAGGGCTGCCAGAGGCGAACGTCATGGTTTGACACATGTGACGAGGCCGATGACTGATTGGTTGTAAGAGCTGGTGCACGTGAAAATAATCCTGAACTTTGAACTTGAACTTTTCACTGCGGCCCGTATAATTGGACGTTATCAGTGACATAATAAGGTCAGGAAGGGGAGGAAGAAAAGGTTATGAAAATGAGCAATATTGATCAGGTGCTGCCAAAATCTGGATAACCAAGCTCCTTTTTTTGCCAATTTCGTATCAAAACAGCCACAGTTTATAAGCTAAAGTGTGTTGGATCCTCTTGAACTTAGTGTTAAGACAAATTTAGCACATTTCAACTGTCCTCAGCAGCCATGTATAATTTGATCGGGCGACATCAATGGGAATGTAAGTTGGAGTGGGTTAGAATGTGGAATGTGCCACAGCCAATCAGGCGCCTGAATCTCAGGCCGACAGCCAATCAGGTCATGGCACCTCAGGTCCCCCAGAGACCGTTGAACTCTATGCAGAGGACATTTCTGAAGAGATCATGAACTTTTCACTCCAGGATATCTCTGCTTCCTTTTCTCCTTCCATAAATTGCTTTCTTTTCTGTCTTAGAGAAGTATGTCTCTCTGGTAATTGTATTTTGCCTCATGCCAAAGAAATGTTTTCTCTCTCACCGCCGTGATCTCGCTCTCTCATTCTGTGTCTCTGTCTGTCTCCCATCGTCCCCCCCCCCCCCTCTGTCTCACTCGAGTAATGGGAAAATAGCCTGAGCAGGAATTTCTGTGTCTGTGAGTGCTGTTTGGTTAGACAGAGTCATATAACACGGCTATGGTGCGTTCACATGTGCCTGAGTGTTGGGGCAGCGACGGCTATTTACATTAAAGAGCCCAGAGCGGGCAGCACTGGGGCTCCCAGCTCTCCATGGTTACATTAAGTGAAATAGAATCAGCCTAACCCTCACCACTCACCACTCTGTCTCTGTCTTCTATACTGTCCCAACACTTTGTCTGTCTGCCTCTCTTTCTCACAGTTAGCCCGTGATCAGACTTCATTAGGCTCTCCAAAGTCTCTCTCTGTGGCATCTCGGTCATCTTAGCACCGCTTCCATTTCCTCTCTTTTTGCTCCCCACGCCGCTCATTCTTTGGTGGATGCTGGTAATGTTAACGCCCTCAAGAACAGGGAAGCCCGGCAGCGTCGAGCCACTATACAAACTCGAGATTCCATGTGGAGCGAGCTTTCAAAACAACGGAAGTGTTTTAGGCACAGTCACATCTGTCATTCGTAAAATCAGCGGCCTTTTTTTAGCTCTTGACCACCCACCCCTACAGTTTGCACCAAGTACTGCAACATCTGGCAGGAGTGGAGCCATGCCTCACCTCCACCTTTACCTCTTCACCTCTGCTATCCAGCTGCTTTGGTGGAAAACACCAAAAGACGTACCAACACACACATGTGGATAGGCCTATATCCCCTCCACTGAAACACACACATATACTTTAAAGGAGTAGTTTGACATTTTAAGGAAATATTCTTATTTGCTTTCTTGTTGAGAGTTAGATTTGAAGATTGATACACATTTCACATTTCTTAGTTAAATATGAAGCTTGAGCCAGCAGCTGATTAGCTTAGCTCAGCACAAAGACTGAAAATGGAGAAACAGCTAGCCTCACTCTGTCCAAAAGTAACAAAAATCCAACACAGAATAGAGGAACACATCGCACATTTATTCTATGACACATGCGCATAGACAGGGACGACCTTCATTTATTTGCATTTATTTATTTATTTTCCCCTCATGAAGGGTTAGGGTTAGGGTTAGGGTTAGGGTTAGTGTTAGGCACCGCAATGTTGCTTATAAATGTATAATTGGAAGTAAGACAGCAGTGTGCAAGAGTATATTTGTGACAAAATGCAACTATCACCACCTTGAATGCTCATATTATCATAATGAAGTTGCCAAGCAACCACTGGCAACTCTGGGAAGTCACTGTGCTTATAGCCGCAAAATAATCCATCACATAACAAAACATAAAATCACAAACTGACACATTGCAGAACCAACCCAAAGTCTTTAGGGCAGTCCTTCATATTGGAGCAGTGACATACAGTATAGGTCACTATGGAGTAGAATGTGGGGGGTGGGGGCTGCATCATTTCTGGTAAGGTGTGTCTTTGACAAAATGTAAGGGGTGTAGGTTTGTTGGGGACTGTTCTCACTGTCACAGTCTCTGATTGTCTGATATTGCGAGACTAGAATTAAACAAATGGGATATAACATGAAAATGACAAACTTTAAAGGTGTTACTTTCCCCTATATCCCGTCTTTATGCTAAGCTAAGCTAACCAGCTGGCTTTGTTCTGCTTCATATTTATCGTACAGACATGAGAGTGGTATCTTCTCAGTTCATTTTAATCTTTTGACAATTTCGTTTCTGTGTATGAACCTCCACTTATTCCCAGGATCTGGAGAATCAGACAGGTATTGGCTTTGGCTGCCGTTGGAGGTTGGCTCAGCTGCAGCCAAATATATTCCTCACACACACACACACACACACACACACACACACACACACACACACACACACACACACACACACACACACACACACACACACACACACACACACACACACACACCAAGCTACCATGACTAATACCATACCTCTTGGCAGGCACCGGCTGGGTTCAAAGGTCAGCCCTGTGTCAATAAACACGGGACCATATGATTGGCTCCACAGTGACTCAAAGCATTACTGTAGCTGTCTTTGATTGGTGTAAACACAGACTACCACCTCTGAAATGATCTTTTTGTGGGTGATTTTTGCAACAACAAAAAAAGTTTTTTGCTTAAGACTGAAAAATTAAAAAGAACATAGATATCTTCCTGTGACTGAAGTATGTATCACTAAGAAAAACATATCTATATTCAATAGGAGGAATAAATAGGTGAAGGTTAATCAAATTAACCTGCATCTGAAGCAGTTAATAACAGCCTTCTAGTGTTTCAGAAACTTCCAGATTGACAGAGCTCTTAATATTTTACAATGTTTTTTGGATTTGTCCGCTGTATGTGAGTTGAAACTAAACTGAGTCCTGACTTTGACCCCCTTGAGATCAATTCCCTTGCTTTTTAACCTGTCGATGGCTCTACCTCCAGCCTGCTCCAAAAGACAGGTATAATGTTTCTCTCTGAGCTTTACACTGAGCTTGACCCCGCCACATAGAAAACATGTTAGATAATGGGCCCGGCTGGCCAGCGGGGCCAAGTCGCAGCGTTTGATCAGGAAATCCTGCATGCGGCTGTACTGGATGGAAATCTGATTAGTAACCTTAGTGACGAAGCGATGGGATCCACAAGGCTTTGCTTCAATCAGATGTGACAGGCCGAGTTTTTGTCCGCGGCTCCAGCGCAGCAGGATCACCCCGGCCTATAGGATGGAGTCAGAGCATTAGATAAAGTGCCGGAGAGTATAATTGAATGCATCAGCCGAGGGCGATGGAGTGACCTCTGATTGTGCGCTGATAACCTGCACCCTTTACCTGATTTAACTGTTCCCCTTATCATATGCGCCATGTAACGCCTCATATTTTTTGCAAAAGCGATGGCTGGTTGGATACGGCTTCCAAATATCAAACCATTTCACCGAGTTCTTGAGATGTTTATGTGCCTTTTAAGGGTGTAAAGGGAGCGGGGCCAAGACGATGCAGTGGCCAGGAAAATCAGCAACCTGAAGGGTGAAAGTAGATTCCAGTAGTCAGGAATTTCTAAGCATAACAAACATGTCAGACCTATTTACAGGCAACGGCAGGTCGCTAGCCCGAGCTGTGAGATGTATATTGTTTCTGATTAAGCTTTTCTATGCTCATGTTGCTGCACTTTGTAACAATTTACTTTAAATTCATTAGAGCTTCAAACATTTTGCTTTGCCATCTCCATAAAAAATAAATCAGCCCCGTGGAAGAAATGGAACAGAGAGCTAATTAGCAGCGGCCTCTGATCTGCAGGCCTCTATTTTCTGCATCAGAGGTGAATTTTCCTGGATTCTGAAAGCATGCAGATAAAATTAATTTGTGTTCTTTTTACTTTTGCCAAAGTTATACTCTCTGTAAGACTTCCAATTTACTATTTCCCTTTTTATCTATACACTGATCAAGCACAGATTCCTATCACTACTCCTTAACACTCAGACGCTGAAAATAAATCTAGAGTTCTAAATCTATTTTCCCCCCTAAAGTCATGGATATTGATATCAAGGGGGAACATTTCACACCGAAACACCTCATCCTCCTTGTGCGAGTGTGTGCGTGCGTCTCCCCTGGGGGATATCGAACAAAAGGGATGAATTGGGTGACCATAAAAAGCGAGCGCGCCGATAATTTCCCAGACATCTGCGAAAAATGTAACCTTTCCGTCGCTCTCATGATGTCAGCGGGCTGTTGTGTTCAGCGGGGGATTGGGCTAAAACACTTGTGATGGAGCCAAGGTAAACCATTCCAAATGGAGCGCGGCGCGGGAAAAGGGACACCATCGCAACAAAAGGAGTTAGATATGGATCGTTGGGTCTGCGCACTGGCCCCAGCTTGAGCCAATTATTGGTGTCATCTTGATCCAATTTAATCAATCTGAGGGAGGACTCAGAGAAGGGGAGGGGGATGAGAGAATGGGGGGAGGGTGGGGGGGGTTGTGTGGAGTGGCGGGCGGGTGCAAACGTTGGTCAAATATCCTGAGCTGACTGAGCTGTAGACCCCACCACCACCACCACCACCACCACCACCGCCGCCACCCACCAACATACATAACCTTAAAAAAAAAAAACATACATCCATAGTATCACAGAAAACCATCTAACTTGATTGATTCCACCAATAGCTGTCTTGAAGTTTCCTAGACTGTAATCTACAATAACCCCACAAGCTTTTATTTTAATCTGGTGGAGTGGATTAGCAAGGAAATGAATATAAACAAAGTGAAGAGAGGGAAAATTTCATAATATTCAAATTTTAGGTAAATATGTCTGAGCCAAGTTTTTTTTGTGTTTTTTTTTGTCTGTGCCAGTAACGTCCACTTACACCATTCCTTCCTCTGAAAATGTAACAGGAGATACGGCTAAGCGCTCATTGCCTCGAGGCGTTGGATCTCTCTGCTGAGCAGGGCTTAGTGTTTGGACTTCAGCTATGTTTTTTTCCTGTTTTCAAAGGTGGTCCAACTACACTGTTGTTTCAGCAGTTTTTTTCTCTCTTTCTTTCTTTTTTTTTTTTTTTTACCTTATATTTACCATGAGCGAAGCATCAATGCTGGAGGAACACCCTCCATATTCACAGTTACACACAACCATGTTTCCTCTAGACAAGGTCTACTGTAAGTTCAGTTTCTCAGCCCTGGTGTAAAAAAAAACCATCCGTCTGTAGTGCCTTCTGATGTTTGAAGTATTATTGGTGCAGATTCTCCAGTGCTGAATATTCACTCATTGGTCAAACACAATGTACAGTTTCATCCACCCAGACTCTGGTCACTATGGATAAAGAGAGCAAATGAGTGGACAAGAGAAAGAACACCTAAGGCTGCCCTGCAACAACAGTTGTGTCTGCAATCAGTGTTATTCACCAAAACACGCAGTGTGTGTGTGTGTATCCTTGACTTCTAACAAACATGTTGATTGCATTCCCTTCCTTATAAGACATTAACTACATCCATGCCTTCACGGCCTTTGTTGGCTCACTGCTACGGATCAAGGTTGAGGCTGATGGCAAGTGGTTAAGCACTCCACAAAGTGTGTTTAATTTGTTAACAGTTTCATCACACTTACACACTACAGCAGAAACAAAATGACCATAAAACACTCCACACGGATACTCGCTACAAGCTTTCTGGAGTTTTCCGTCATTCTTCCGTTCCGCATTTCTCCTTTGCATCGTTCCCTTACGTCACTTAAACATCGGCGTGGTGTCACATACAGAGAGGTACAGGATAACTGTGTGTCTGTTTCCTCTTGCGTGAAAACAGGATCTCAAAAGCAACTGTTGTCTTTTAATCTGATATCAGTCTTATTTGCCTAGTTTTCACGGTTCTTCAAATGTGATGGAAATGCACAAATGAGACTTTTAGTTCCTAGTTTAGGCTCCAGAGCAGCTCTGCAGGAGCAGTTGAGGAATACAGTTAATGCTTTGCTAGAGAGCACCTTAATATAATGCCACACTCGCCTGCTGGTGCGAGGATCAGGCACCTTGTCACAGGTCAGCTTCTCCAATCATACAACTGCTGCACTCATTACACCAACCGACACACGCGCACACACGCACGCACGCTCACACAACCTAACTTAGGATGTGAAACAACTCTCATCTAATCAGTGTTTCAATCTCCAGAAGTCTGTAGAAATAATTAAGGCTTGAGTAAAACAATACACAAGACTAGCTATTATTTTTCATCTAAAGCCAGGTCACGTTCCCAATTACTCTAAAATGTTGTGATGACATGCTCTCTGTTTTCAGAGAAAATATTGATATTATTTCAGGTAATGTGGCTCAGCACAGGACGTGAATAAAAAAAAAAGGTCGCTCTTAACAGCAGCTTAGATTCAAGTTGTGAAAGAACTAAACCAGAACCTACACAACAAACTGTTTTGATTTGCTTAGTTCCCCCAATATGTTTTTTCTTATCATACAGACTCCTGAATGCAGAAGGTAAAATACACAAATCAAATGTCTTTCTTTTTTTCTCCATTCACAATTGCACTAATTTTCAATTCATGCACGCTGTTTATCATCAAAGCATGACTCTACATTTTGTTTGTGTATTTGTATTAGTGTCAGTCTTGAGGTCTCCTTAACAGTTGTTGCAGTAATTTACTTCCTGGCCCACCAGCCCTGTGATGTTGTGGCAACCCTGGAAGCCGTTGTGTGCATCCACAGGATGGTAGCCAATTACTTGGAGCCCGCTTCAGTTTTCCAAATTAAAAATGGCCTCCTTCCACTGTTGACCTTGGATCAGCTTTCCATTTCTTATTATTATTAGGTTATTAACACAAACCCCTGAAAGTATCTTTTTAAAGTCTAAAACAAATTCGATTAGGCCTCTTTACTCGCACCGGTGCAGACATACCTATCGCTGTCTAACTCCTGTCTGCTCCCTATTACCTTCGACACTGAAGTCAGTGAGAGAGCCTGGACCTGAAAGCCTATATCCCTCTGCACACTGGACAAGGCAGGGGGGGTGCTGGGTTTGCAGCACATTACCGCTTTATTGAATTAATTATGATAAGGATCATAACTTTAAACGCGGGGTGAGGCGCGGGGCGTTTTTCGGCGTGGATCGCTCGGAGCAATTTCTCCCCTGAACGACGGTGGAGGGGTTATTGGATCTGTCAGGCCTGAACTCTGTGGCATCGTAACGAGCTCCATAAGGTAAGCCGAGGTTGGGCACAGTTCGCCGCACTGATCCCTATATGCCTGCAACACGGGGAAATTTGTACTACATACTGAACAAATAACAAGAGAGGAGAGGCAGAGAGAGAGAGAGAGAGAGGGAGAGAGAGAGAGAGAGAGAGAGAGAGAGAGAGAGTAGAGAGAGTAGAGAGGCCGTGTTTTGATGGCGCCTCAGTCCAAAGGCCCAGAGGGTCATGCAGGGTTATCCTGAGGTCTCGCACCATATACACTTCCAGTAGATGCAATGAAGTGTGTCATTATATTATAATGCTGCTTGGATGTTGCAAAGACTCTTTTTTCCCCCTGCTTACCAAGCTCTCATTGCTCCCAAAGGACTCTGTGTGTATGTGTGTTTGTGGTTTATACAAGTTTTTTTTCTTTTTTTTTTTTTTTTTTAAATCTTCTGCATGTTCCAAATATGCCAGAATCCAAAGTGTGCTCAATCATGGTGAATTTTGGTGAAACGGCATTAATCGAGGAGCTATTTTTAGACACTGCAGCTGAATTTAGGTTGAAATAAGGTAAAAGAAAAGGTTGCGGTTGAGTGCCGGCGTGCTGTCATATCGACTTTAGAGGTTAAAGAGACAATATAAGGCAACGGCTTGTCCTCGTATGTTTAACAATTCAAGGATGTGTGTGTGTGTGTGTGTGTGTGTGTGTGTGTGTGTGTGTGTGTGTGCATGTGTGTAAACCCCGACCCCCTATCCAGTTCACTTCAAAGAATTCCAAGCCCATTGAGGGTCCTTTTTTTAATTTTCACCACGCATAGCCGCCAGCGCCATCGAAAGTGATGTTGGACATTTTAGCGAGAAACATTCGTCGTTTTTGTTTTGGGATGACAAAAACCTTAAGCGTGCGCCGTCGTGAGGAGAGAAAGCTGACTCGAAGGAAGGAAGGAAATCGCCACGGGTTAGTCCGTTTTGTATTAGTCGCCATTTTGATCAATAGGCCTCCCCGGGGGTGGGGGGGGGGCCTGATGGGCTCCTGATGATGTGAAGATAGCTTTTTTTTTTATAGCAGCATTTTAGCACGTCTGACAGCGCTCCGAGGCTCCTCTCTTTAAGTTTTCAGATGGGAAAAGTGTGGTTTTGATGTGAGAGTGTGTGTGTATGTGTGTGTACTTCTGCGTCTGTCCAGGCTTGCGTCTGTTTGAGAGTGTGTGTGTGTGTGTGTGTGTGTGTGTGTGTGTGTGTGTGTGTGTGTGTGTGTGTGTGGCTGGGAGCTAAATATGTGCAGATGTATCATAATATTTTCACTGTAAGAAAGCGTCTTTGAGGGACAATAACCTGCAGCTGAATCAGCGTGCTGCCCCGCCACGCGAGGGCCTTTCATACGAGCAACCCAACTATCTGGAGAATGTGTAGGCTCACTCAGGGTGAAAGCTGTAGTGAACGTTCTCTTTTTATTTTATTTTATCATGTGCCTCCATCGCCTGTGGGTACATATATATATATACATACGGTGAACTACTCTAACATCAGCTTGAATCTCTCTTCCTGTGTCTTTCCTTTTGTCTCTTTTTTTCAACACTCCTACTATCTTCGATTAGAGGAACACACACACACACACACACACACACACACACACACACACACACACACACCAGCGCTACAGATATCACACGCAAACCTACGCCTACTCAGAAAACACGCCCGTTCGATTCAAGAACTGCATCCTATTTGCTGATGAAGTGAGCAACAGGTCTGCTGTGGGGGTATTTGGGGCAAACAGTGGGGAGATGAGATGCAATCACATGCTTGTACAGCTGGCTCTTGTTTAGCTGGGTGACACTGTCGAGGAGGAGGAGGGGGGAGGGGGGGGAAGGGGGAAACTAATTCCCAATCAAAATACATCATCATCAAAGACTGTACAATAAAGCCGGAGAAGCTCTCAGCTCAGGCGTCATGATTTTGTGGATTCGGAATAGATTCTGTAACACTGATTTCAAGACATTTGCAGGTAGTCATCATCAGCTATAATGTGTTATGTGTAGTATATCCAACTACTTGTAATTGTCTGATTAAATGTCAAACTTTGATACAATGACTATAAATATCATCAGATTTTCTCTAACAGCAGAACAATTGTTAATGTCTCCCAATATTAAATATGTAAACTGACATTATCAGGCACTCTTGACAGCTTCCTTTCTCTTTGAAGAGGAAGAATAGTGCCATCTACCTGAGGAATCTAGCTGAATGTCTGTTACATCCCACCATCCAAAGAAAGCTGAGTGTCACAAGTGTGTATGTGGGTATACAGAACACCCACAAAGATCATTCTATTGATCTTTGACTTCCTGCATCTATATCAGTCTTCCATCTTTTGTTTCTTCTTTTTTTTATCTTAAAAAAACATAAGTAAACAAAGACATCAGTTGCCCTGATGTCTTGAAAGAGAAAATGCAGACAGAGTACCAAACCCTCACACACACCCACACACTAACGCATGATCCTATCAAGTCAAAGACTACTGTATGTACGTGGTCACGCCATTAGAACTGAAGTCTGAAAAATCATGAGAGGATCAAAAAGGAAAAACATGTCAACAGCACTGATACGTGATAAATAAAGTGTGTGGTCATCTGTAATGTATAGCTAGAGCCATCACTATGTGTATGATCATTGAAGTAAGGCACGTTTAAAAAAAACACATTAATAATAATAATAATAATAATAATAATAATAATAATAATAATAATAATAATAATAACAATAATAATAATTAACCGACCTAAACAACCATGATGGAATATAATTTGATGTTTCATTTTTTACGTGACTTTTATTTGCCTTGAACAAGTTTTTATTAAGACTTTGTTACATGAATTATATGTCTTGTTATATATACTGTGTTTTAGTTGTATGTGTGTGTGTGTGTGTGTGTGTGTGTATGTGTATGTGTGAGTGTGTGTGTGTGTGTGTGTGTGGATCCCAGGAAGAGCAAATACCCTGTCGGACCACCTGACCGCTTAAGTCTTTTTTGATTGGTTCAGATTTACTGTAACCATGTCGCCATGTTGCTAGATGTCAGGAATGACCAGGGGCAGCGGCAGGGATTTTGGGCCCCATGAAAAGATATCACATTGGGCCCCACCACCACACACAGGTCACTCCAACCATGTGTAATTTCTGTAACCACACCTCTACCTGTGAAGGGTTACACCTCTCTTGTAGTCCAATACTAACTGTACAATATGTACTGCTACTGACATTAAGCTGTGATAATATAACACTGTGTAGACATTCATGCAGCATTCTGCATACAAATAAAGCGTTAGTTTAACTGTAAATGAAATATTCTATTAATATCTATTAATGATGATATGTTAATAAAAAATGAACTGTAAATGTTCAAAAGTTTTTTAGGGCCTCTGTCAGTCACAGGCCCTTAGAATCATCCTAACTTTTAGAATCATCCTAACTTTTCACCCCCTTATGGCGCCCCTGGGAATGACTCAGGAATAGAAATGATGAGCAAAGCTATAAAAGGAAGACCCAAGTTGTAATCAACTGTCTGCATATATATAATAGTCAATACAGGGCCAATATTATATGTTCCAAAATGTATTTCTGTGACACTTCATGTAATGCACACTGCAAACAGAATTATAAAGGTGGCTGGAGTTGAATGTACACTCCTTTCCTGCTGTCCAAATGTCATATATGAAGGCAGACTTTGAGGAATAACATCAGGTGCCAGCAGCAGTCAGAGCGCATGACGCAACACAAACACATATTACTGCTTAATATTCTAGACTTTTTTGTTGTTGTTGCAATTTTGAATCATGAAACTCCTCCCTGCAGCTGTCAGACTGTCCAATCAGCAGCCCCCATCGCCCCACAACCAGGACAATGTGACAAACTGCACTTTAATCTTCACTACTGTGTAATATCAGTATATTATATTTATATAGTATCACTTTAAACCTGTGCAATAACAATCACAACTCAGATATATTATCAAGCCAAAGTCTACTGTATGTATGTGGTCACGCCATTAGAACTGAAGTCTGAAAATTCATGAGAAAAACATGTCAACAGCACTGATACATGATAAATAAAGCCACACACACACACACACACACACACACACACACACACACACACACACACACACACACACACACACACACACACACACACACACACACACACACACACACACACACACACACACAGATGACCTTCATTAGCCCGATCCTACTCTCTCCTCCCATCCCTTCTCATCTTCCCAGCCTTCAAGTTATCATCAAATATTCTCCAAGGTCCCATGGCTGGCACATTATTGCTAACAGTAATGGAATTATTGTACAGTACATTCATTGTTGATAGTTAGGGGAGTATGATCCTTCAATATAGCTTTCCTGTTCAGTACCACCAACACATTTATTTTAAATTTCAAATGAATTGTATTAAATAGAATGTATAACATTACAGAAAAACATCTTCTGGAGGTTATCTAGTTCAACTTCACATCAATATTACTTCTTTACTTTTGTACATAATGTTACTATTACTATATATTTTTTACCACTATTGTTTTTTATAGCTTGTGTACTTATTATTTATTATTCTTTATCCTTTTATTGACACTTTTTTTTACTATCCACTTTGCTGCTACAATAATGTAATTTTCCCCATCGTGGGAATAATGAAGGAATATTTCATCTTATCTTATCATTCATATAGTGCAACCCTGGCTGGTACGACATGCACATAAATAGAAAGTGCCCCCCTCCAGCATCCATCATCCATCCATTCCTCTCCCCTCTCCCCTCCTCCTTTTATTCTATTTGCTGAATAAATATTGAGCTGGAGCGCGCAGTCTTTTGGAGTGACAACCTCTCTGAACTCCACAGAAAAGGCCTCTTTCTTTCACACTCAGGACCTTATTGGCTGAGCTATCTCTCCATCTTTGGCCCAGCTGAACCTCTCCATTTTCTGGCCGCTCTCTATCTTTACATCTCCTTGCCTCGCTTTCTCTCCTCCACCCCCCCCCCCCCCCCCCCCCCTTACCCCCCGACCTCCTTCTTCGTCTTCGTCTGCATGTCTCTGTCCTCATCTATCCCCTCGATTTTTCTCTTTTTTCTTTACTTATTTTTTTTTTTTAAATCCCAGGAACGCCTCATTTTATCACCTTTTCATGCATTTCTGTCTCGGGCCAAAGCATATATTTTCACAGCATGATTTAGAAGTAGAGTTATGAAGCGCTGCGAGGCCCCACGGGAATGACATATTTTTCCTCAGCTGATCTCTTTATCAGTCTGCCTGTGTGTGTGTGTGTGTGTGTGTGTGTGTGTGTGTGTGTGTGTGTGTGTGTGTGTATGTGTGTGTGTGTGTGTGTGTGTGTGTGTGTGTTATTCCTTTTGTTTCCCTCGCTTTTGTTTTCTGGATTCTCTGCAGCGTTATTTATGTTTTGCTCACTTGTCACATCATTATTTGTTGTGCCACGGTACAGTAAATGTTTCTGATAGAGATAGGAGCTGCTGGAAGAAAAAAAAAAAGGCCCTCCTTCATTTGTTTTGTGTTTATTTTGTTATCCTTCCCTCACTCTCTTTCTCTTCATCTCTGGAGAGGCGAGCGGGGCCGAGTCTTTATCTGGTAGCCAAGTTTACACACTGGAAGGGGAGAGAGGCTTCAAACAAACAGCTTCGCTACTCTTAACGTAAACACCGTCACTTTAACTAGACCAAATATTTACCTTTCGCCCCCGTTCATCCCTCTGTTCGCCTTCTTCCACCTTGCGAGTGCCACACGCCTGTAGATGGATATCACCCGCTCACTGTATCAATAATTTGGCTGGAGTATAAGGAACCCCTAGTGTTTTGGGTTGTGTTTGGGTGTGTGAATGTGTGTGAGTGAGTTGATGACTGTCAACAGCTGCTATTGAAAGTATAAAAACATGTATGACACCCGCACACACACACACACATACACACATATCTCAACAGTTAAGATTGTTTTCATATTCATTTTCAAAATAGTGAAGCCACCTTCTCTCTCTCTAACTCTCTCTCTCTCTCTCTCTCTCTCTCTCTCTCTCTCTCTCTCTCTTTCTCTCTCACATACACACACACACACACACACACACACACATGCTTGCACCTTGCACACAATGGCCTCAACTACTATCACACACACACACACTGTATCTCAGCAAGCACATGATTGTTTGTTTTCATACTTGTTTCAAAAATAATAAAGAATACTTAACTGTTTCTGTCTTTCATTCATGCAAACACACATACACACATACACACACACACACACACACACACACACAAGACAAGGCCTGCTTTTAGAAGGTGGGACGAGGAAGGATATGCTTTGGGTTTAAATCCCAAATGCGCCCAAATTCACACACAAACAGAAGTTGAGCAGATAAGCTGACTTAACATTGGAGCTACTTATAGTCACATATGTAACACACCCACCCACACACACACACACACACACACACACACACACACACACACACACACACACACACACACACACACACACACACACACACACACACACACACACACACACACACACAGATGCATGTGCCCTCATGCAAACACACAAACGCACACTCTTCTGTGTGTTCAGCTCTCTCAATGCTCATTGTGTGTGTGTGTTTGTTTAGGGGCACAGCTTTTGTTTGGTCCTGTCAGCCACGTCGTCATTTCTCTTCCTGTGCCGCGTGTGTATGTTTGCGTCTGTATTTTTGGTCAGTTCATGGCGGGTGGTGAGTGCTCGAAAAAGGGTTTAAGATTAGGAGCAATCATGCACTTGTTGTGGGTGTGTTACATTTTGGGCAGGGGGAGGGCGTTAATATAATCAAATCCATCCATCACACTGCACTTGTATTCCTTTTTAAAAGCAATGGTCTGCACTCTGTGATGCACTGACTGCACAGATCAGATATTACACACTGTTTTGCTGTTTTTTTGTGATTTTGGAAATGAATGTATTGGTATTTACAGGAATAAAAAGAAAAAACTGGTGCATTATTATGCAGTACACTGTAGACCTGCAGTGCAAAACACTGCGAATACCACATTGTAACTGACTGATCTCTCTTTCTCTTTTCAACCATGCAAGCTCAGATGAGTGCAAAATGTATGAGAAATGATTCACCGCATCTGTCTGGAAAATACCAATTTGTCTTTGCGCAATGTACCCTGATCTTTCTGCACAGGTTCAACTGACCAGATTTCTTTGTTGAAATGTTGAAGATCATAGAAAATGATGATTGTAAACACCAAAAAAACAACAGAGATTCTTGCTACCAAACTTTCAGGATGCTACCAAATTGACAGATTG
The DNA here is from genome assembly GCF_963691925.1 of Scomber scombrus. Lineage (NCBI taxonomy): Eukaryota > Metazoa > Chordata > Actinopteri > Scombriformes > Scombridae > Scomber > Scomber scombrus. Next base: position 6,857,661 of record NC_084974.1, read on the forward strand.
CACTTTTCCTCCCAGACTGTCCAACACTGTGTCACAATGTAGCCGCTCAGTGCGCATTTGTATGTTCAGCTGTGTATGAGTTTGCTCCAGTGCAACAATCTTTTAATGTATTTCTGTATGTGTGTGTCTTGTTGAAGAACAGCTGCTTGCAACAGCAGTACAGTTGAGTGTTAGCACTGAGTGTCACTTCACCACTTCGGCCCTGAGCCAAAGTCTGCACAGACATTCCGCCCTGTCACTACTGACACCTGCTGCCGCGTGCACACACACGCACACGCACACGCACACGCACACGCACACGCACACGCACACGCACACACACACACACACACACACACACACACACACACACACACACACACACACACACACACACACACACTTACACTGCCATAGGTACACTCTGAGAAATTCATGATGTGAGTGCTGAGCCATTACAACTGTTTAGACTGTAGTATATAACTAGTGTACACAAAAATATAAAGAACAATACAGGGGTAAAAACTTCCAGTAGAGCTGCATAAATCCAGTTCCACCACTTTAACAACCAGAATAATGTCATAGTCATTTAATACATTAAAATAACTGTAATACCATGCTTTAAAATATCTCATATACTCCATAAAATGAGCCTTTATAAACAAATATGTGATTGATATTCACGTGATATACAGTCATGCACACTTTAATGCCAGAAAATGCTCCTTTTTCATTATAAGACATATATTTATATTAAAAAAACATTGAAAGGTGTATTCATGTATCTATTCATTTATTTATATGAGGAGGTCTTATGCTGAGACTGTGAATACTTATTTGATCATTTGTACTGTTACACCTATAATCAGACTACAAATAAACACTCTAGAGGTAAAACTATGTTCACAGTACTGTAACACACCTCTCCATAAATCAAAAGCATCATGTGTGTGAATGGCACGCTAATTGGAGAGCAGCAATCAAGAAACAGTCTGCCAAAAAGCATGTAAACACCATGTCAAAAATTTGTGGAAGCACTAAGACACCAGCTTATCATTGAATGAGTTTAGATCCAAAAACGTATGATCGTTAGCCTGTGAGTAATCAACTTTATCTAAATTTGTTTAAAGACATTTGCTTTGGTGTTGCTGAGGTTTTCCTCTATAATAATAAACACACCTGCCAAACTGATTTGTCTACCTACAGCGAGGAGTAGAAAGTTGGAAGTACAGTATCCTGGGGAGTTATCAGCAGACTTCATTTTTTTTGTTTTGAGAGATAAGCACCAGGATTTTGGCATTTCCCTGCCACAACCCCCCCTCCCCCACCACCTCCCTCCGCCCATCCTACCCTGGTATTTGGGAGCCTCTCACGAATACCAGCATGGATGAGCCTGTCCTACCACTGAACCCCGTCCCACCACCCTGGTGACACAAGCACGCACGCGCGGGCGCACACACACACACACACACACACACACACACACATACATACACATATACACACACACACACACGCCCTTATCGCCAGCATCGTGCTGCAGAGAAGTTCGCTTCCTGCTCTGATCACACACATATACGTACAGCGAACTTGCTGTACGGTGCCATACACACACACACATGCGCACACAACTGCCCTGACACACACAGTCTTGCACTTTCTCACAACAGCTTCATCACAGCACAGACCTTATCTCATTTGCTGAGATTCAATCGCACACCCACACACACACACACACACACACACACACACACACACACACACACACACACACACACACACACACACACACACACACACACACACACACACACACACACACACACACACACACACTTGTGCACAAACCTCAGACACAGGCATACTGTACACTCATTTGCTCTGCAGGTATGTGATGGCGGTGGTGGTAGTGTGTGTGTGTGTGTGTGTGTTTGTGTGTGTGTTTGTGTGTGTGTGAGTGTGTGTGTGTGTGTCCTCGCCGTCTGAAATTCGGGGGAGATGTCTATCTGGACCCAACAGGGCAAGTTAAGAAGACAATAGACGGGAAGAGAGGAGCTGAAATGGAACGAGAGAAAGGAGGAGAGGAGTGACTCAGTGGCCGAGACAGGCTGAGGTGTTTTATCTTCTGCTTCCAAATTTACCTGCTTATCATGTCAATGTTGTTGCACTGTCACACACACACACACACACACACACAAACACAAACATAGTTGTGAACACTGTGCCACTATGCCCTGTATGCAGAAGTCATAGACACACAGCATGCAGGGCAGAACAAGGCCAATATATTTTTATAGTTAAAATTCAACAATGAGCCCTCGAATCTTATAAACACCTCTAAGTGACTCCCACTCTTACCAGTACAAGGATCCTCAGTGCCAAGGATTGAACAAAGATAAAAGCTCCGTCTGCCAGCCGGTCCTAAAGCTCTGTCCACACACACACACACACACACACACACACACACACACACACACACACACACACACACACACACACACACACACACACACACACACACACACAGACACACACCAGGCCTTAAAACAGACACCAACCAATCTGGCACAACCAATAATCTCAAAACAAAGAGAAAATTACGGCAAATACTGGATTGAAACCACCAAGTACAATGTAAATAAGAATTCTATTTGAGGCTAAGGAGAGAGTACCTGGTGGTAGAGTACCTGACCACCATGACTGATAGAAAACTAAGGAAAGCATTGGCAATGTACAGACTGAGTGACACAGCCTGGCCATAGAAACAAGTCATCAAATGTGTGCAGTATTAGCTGCAAAATATGTTCATTGTTATCATACACTAAGAGGAACAAGCTCTTTTGTAAATGTCTCTGAGTGATTAAGTATTACAGTTGCTCATGTTATTCTATCTACTGGACTCATTCCTTCCATAAATTATGGACACACTTTCTGTCCTTTGTGATTATAAGTTGAATTGAATGTAAATGTTATGTCATGCCTTTTATACGCCGTCGTCGTCTATGGCTACGGAATAATTGATCAACTATTGAAACGTTACAGGATTCTGTGCCAGTACTCAACATGCTATTAATCTAGACTGTGCCAATAGTAGTTTGTTCTATTGGTACATAATGGGTTTCCCAGAATCTGTTGCAAGCCAATCTATTGTCTTGTAAACCATTAACCAGACATTTTTTACAGTTACATCTGGCATTTTAGGTCTGTTAAGCAGCACATTTTTATTAGAAATCATGACCATCACTTGGGGCATTGTAATGATTTTAAACAGGTTTTTTTTTTTTTTGCTGTTTAACTCAAACCACGGGAAGGACTGATGTACCACCTGCAAGCAAAAACCATCATTTTGAAACAATTTGAAATTGACCAAATGATCTTGCACAATCAATACCAATGTGCATCCATACTAACAATGAACCGACTATTAACATGGAGGAATCAGTACCAATAGACACTTCCTTAGTATAATGCCTTTGATATGATTGTTGATATTTGTATATTATTGTGTATTTATTGCGTATCATCTATCAATGTTAATTCCTGTACGGCTTACGCAATATAGGTTTCTAATCTTTCACGCTAGAAGCTCATTCAAATTTGAACACAATCTGGTTTGTGTGAAAGAAGTAACCTAATATACGTTGAACTATTTTTAAACTAACTTTAAAAAAAATGCTTTTCTTCACTTCACTGAATGCGTCATGTCGTCTCACACGAAGTGAGAATTCACTGTCCCCCGTCTGACTAGTTTCTGAGAGAAAACGTGAGTCGCTGGTGTCAGGATAATGATAATGGATTTGAAAAAAAATCATTGGATACAGTTGATTTGCCTCAGGAATCAATAAACAACTTTTCTTTTCTTATTAACTCGAATTATAGAAATGGCTGAAAGTGACATTCTTTGTGATTGTAAAATTTAAGAAAAATAAACCTTTATACTCTCCAGAGAACCGTGTCTTTCTCTTTCTCTCTCTTTCACACACGCACACACACACACACACACACACACACACACACACACACACACACACACACACACACACACACACACACACACACACACACACACACACACACACACACACACACACACACACACTACAATTAGCAGTGACTTTGCCCGGAGGCAGTGAGTCTTGGTAATAAGTGCTTGTTGATGTTTTCCAAATCTTGCTAATAGAAAGAACAAACATGGCCTAACCTTTTAATTGAGTGATGACATGACGATGATGGAGAGATTGCTAAGCGCCCGGTGTGGAGCCGAAGAGGAGAGTCCTTGAGTTCCCTTCTTTAATTTCACCCCTCCATCCCTCTCCATCCATCTGCCCTGTTCCTGTTTGTGTTCATTAGAGCCGCTCACAACGACAGGATGACTCAAGAGAGTGTGTTGTTTTATTTCTCCTCCCCAGTCACTGCCAGATCTAGAGATCTAGAGTGTGTACTGGAAATGCCTCAAGTAGACTTTGGCAAAGGTGTTGTAGTTTTCATACCATGTGTCCATACAAAAATATGACTACCTCTGCTCTTCTGCAAAATCTTACCTTTTGTCTGTGGACAATTACTGTCAGCAGCACATAAGCTACAGATAACCCTCCACTCCTTCTTCCTCTTCTCTTCCTCTTCTCTTTCTGTTGTGATATCTCCTGTCAGAGCCCTGCCAGTGCTAATCTCTATGACAGATTCCTGTCCTTCATTCTCGCTGTACTAACCACCATGGCCTCACATCTATCAAGTTTTGCTCAAAATTTGATCTAATTATTGGCAATATATATCAAAACATGAAACATCTCCTTTGTCTATTGTGATGACACTATTGAATTATTAGTGTGTTATATTATTTTGATAAACTCTTATGAACAGACAGTTAAAACTGGTTTCAGATGGTTGCTCCTCTTCTAAAGTCCTCCTACTAAATCTATCTTGGGTGCTTAAAGTGGGCAAAAGTAATGCTAAATGAGTGATGGTGCAAGTCCAAACTTACTGTGATCATTAAGCAGTTTCCTTCCGGGCTTATATGTAGTGATGAGGGTGAAACTCCTACCCACACCAAGCTCATGTTGATAGTCTAGGGGTTCAGTCTGGGGCTGTACCGTGAACGTCTGTAAAGTGAGATCCACAGATGTTAGACTGTTTCGGTCGGCCTCTTTTTGCCCAGCCTGTAGCCAAAACAAGTTATTAGTTAACATATAGTACTACCTTGTTTAATAACTTAAATAAGTTGGGTATAGCAGATTGATAGGTCTAGTTCTAGATGGAGAGCTAGACTTGCCAAATACACGAGTAACATGACATTAATAATGGCTGTATTTTATTCCGGTAAACTAGTGAAGGGGTTTAGGACTGAGTGAATGAATTATATCTCTGAGTCTGAATAAAGGTTGAAATTAAAAAAAAAAAAAAAAAAAAAAAAAAAAGATTTGGAAGTTGGTGTGAACAACTCAACTCAGAATTGGATAAAACATATGACTTAAACACAGCATTACCTCTTCACACTATTCCCCAGTCAACCTTAACCTACACATCTGACCCTCACTGCCCTAATAAGCCAAGTCTTTATGCTGCAATATGGATCATCAGTGTAATTAGTTCCACCTGTGCAGTTCCTGCTATGACACGTAAAAGGATTTGCCTGTAAGTGATAACTTTTTATTTTTCTCTTACACTAAAGTACTTTTTTCTTAATACTGCTAATTAACTACAAGCTAACATAATAAATGAGAACTTAAACTTGCTGTGGGCAATTCAGTTCATTTATGCTACGAGCTACCGCTGCCTTAAATGCTGTCTATACAGGAGATGTTTTACCGTTTTCAGTGATCTTACTTAGGTGAGTATGATCAGTTGCGTTGTGTTTCTCATAGTAAATCAGCCAATATTGAATTCAGTCCTGTGAAATTTGGAATTGGAGATACATTTACGTGATAAGGGCCCTTTCATCTGTCTTCTGCCCTCAATATATTGCACTGCAACAAACATTATGACTTTTCAATTTCATTTTGGGAAATCTGGGCCCTGGTATTGTCTAACCAAGGTAAGTGGTGCACCTAAATGGAACCAAGACATGGTCAGTCTTATTGTATGGTATATACACTAAGTCAAATTGACCTTTGAAAAGGGTTTGTTGTCTTTTAGTTTTAAAGGCCCTGCACACCTACACAGGTGTTTTCAATCAGCTGATTAGACCTCTGCTCAGGTTGAAGTTGGACTGGGTCATGCTGGGAATTACTGTTCATGAGGTCACCAGCTTCATGCACCAATAGACCTTTTTCACAGCAGACCATTTGACATTGTCAAAATCAGGATAAGCAAAGGTGGAACTGATAACATTAGCGATGGCTCAGTTCCATTCAGTTCTTCAAGGAAACCATGGATTTGGACTAAATGGAATTCAGCCATCATTAATGTAATTACTGTAATTCCACCTGCGCTCTTCCTGCTTTGACATGTGAAAATATCTACTGTGAAAAAGGTTCTTAATAAGGGTGAAGATGTAAATATGTTCTGTCCTAACAGGTGGAATAAAGCCAACATGAAAGTGACTATCTGTCCTGGAAAGGCCTGCTGTTTCTGTCGTGAGATGCAGCCGCACGAGAAAATTTGTTTTTGGACTATTTCTAAATATGTCCATGTTACGTGTGGGAAATGAATCAATTTGTTATCTGTGTGACAGCATGACAGGACACATGGACATTGCTGTGTTTGGCATGCTGTACAATCTGAACTTGAATGCATGTGTTTTTTAAGTGTTATAAAGCTGACCAGGAGCATCCAAGGTCAACAGAGAACTTCAATTACAGCATTTTGATTGATTCAAACAAGTTCACAAGCATGATCACTTCCAAACGGTTGCTTTCTAACGACAGTTATTCCCGCAGGATGTAACCGCAGCATAAAACGGGACAGATTCTCCACTTCAGAGCACAGCTAGTGCTTTCATCTTTCCTCTGCCTTTTTCTTGCTCATTTTTGCTTCAGAATCTCAGCTTCACATCCACACCAGTGACAAATGTGTTGAGCGGCTGTTCACAAGAGATTCCTTTTACGCACACATTTTTTTAACATGACCGGCGCAACAACAGACAGGTGT